>NW_027397066.1:101687710-101931700 GCF_003265705.2 Callorhinus ursinus
TTTATTTTATTTTATTTTATTTTATTTTATTTTATTTTATTTTATTTGAGAGCGTGAGAGTGATCGGGGGTGGGGGAAGGGCAGAGGGAGAGGGGGGGAAAATTCCAAGCAGGTTCCATACCCAGCACAGAGCTGGAGCCAACACAGGGCTCAATCTCACAACCCTGAGATCATGACCAGAGCTGAAATCAAGAGTCATATGCTAAACTAACCGAGCCACCCAATCACCCCAGCACATTTTAGGGCTGGCTGCCCTTGGCCCATACAGAAACATATGCAAAATTTTTAAAGCATTTTTGTCTGTTTATAAGTAAATATGAGTTTGTCTTTTACTATTTTGGCCTTTAATTGATAATTATCAGTCAGTCAGCTCTGAATCGGTTTAAAGTAGATAATCATATTGTTAACATTTACTAAATGTTTATTATATGCACTTTACCTGGAATAATTCATTTAATCCTCACAGAAACCTGGTGAGATGGATACCATAGTATGCCCATTTAATAGCTGAGGAAAGTGAGGAAAAATTAACTAAGCAAACACTATGTACAGATACTATGTGCTTTGTATTTGGTATTTCATATACTCCTTTAAAAAATAGCCATGAAGAGCACTCAGTCAGTTAAGTGTCTGCCTTCAGCTCAGGTCATGACCGTGGGGTCCAAGAATCGAGTCCTCCATCGGGCTCCCTGCTCAGCGGGGAGCCTACTGCTCCCTCTCCCTCTGTCCCTCTGCCTGCTTGGGTGCTCTCTCTCTCTCAAATAAATAAAATCTTTAAAAGAAAGTTAAAAAATTAAAAATAGCTATGAGATTCGATTATTTTTCCTATTTTATAGACAAGGAAATTGAGACTCTGGTGAATTTGTTTTGAGGTGGTACAACTAGTAAGTGATGGCAGAAGGATTTTAATCCAAATCTACCTATTAAACCAAATTCCTGGCTCATGTAATTTTGAAAAGCTAGAAACAATAACAGCAACCCTTACTAAACAAGTCTTGTCTCCTATAAATTTCCTAAGCACCTTCCCACAATTTACCACTATTAGGATCCCAACACCCCCTTTTCCTTTGTTTATTCACTGCTTCACAATCTATTGCTCTTTGTTAAAATGGCACATAAACACCCAGGTCTAACTGCCTCTTTGGGTTTTCATCTCTTTTCTGTGGAGCCCCTTTACACATAAGAATATTAACATCAATGAAGAAACATATGGTTTTTCTCCTGTTAATCTGTTTTCTGTCAATTTAATTTGCAGGCCTCCAGTAACTAAATCTAAAAGGGTAGAGAAAGGTTTTTTTTTTTTCTCCCCTATACTGGTCAGCATTGTGTTACTTGTATGTCTTATTTTGGTAATAAGAAAAAAATAATAAAAGAAGTAATAAAAGAAAAGGCATTAAATGTGGTGGTGGGAGTGTATGTGTATATATATGTATATATGTGTATATGTACATGTATATATACACATATATATGTGTATATGTATATGTACATATACATATATAGAGATACTTTTTTTTCCTAATTGCCTGCCTGTCTTCTCTCTTGCCTAAATGGAGTTGAGCAAAACTCCTCTACAACATACATGAACAAACAATTCACACAAAGACTATTAGTAAATTATGTACATGAAGTACTTTACCACAGCAGTATTTGTAACAATGGCAAAACACCACCTAAATGGCCTGAAATAGTAAATAGTGAAATGAAGTATACACATACCAACTCGATGACATTTAATTCTTAAAATATGAATTCTGTAAATAATGGAGCAAGATAGGAAATTATAATGGTAAGTAAGGAGAATATAAAATAAAAGTATTCCTAGACTATGATTGCAACAGTGCAAAAAACAAAACAAAAGGACATTAGCCAATGAGCAAAATAAGAAGGGAGCACAAATAAAATGAGAATAACTGATGTCTGAGACCAGAGGAATGTGGCTGAAGTCTTTTTTGTATTCATTACTGTTGTTGTCATACAGTTGCTTAAGCCATAGATGAAATCCAAGGTCTAGAACAGAAACAAATGGGTGGAAGTGGAAGAAGCAGCCATTAGGCAGTCCTTTAGGAATTTTGCAGTAGATGAAGCAGAAAATGGATAGTATCTGAAAAGCAGTGGTGTGTGCTGTCAAGGGAAGGGAGGGGCTTTTTTGAAGATTGGAAAAGGATCTACATGTTTTTATGCTGATGGGAATAATCTACTAAAAAGGAGGAAAAGTGATGCTGGAGAAAATTCTTTCATCCAGGGAGAGGAAATGTGACCCAAGGCTTAGGTGGGAGTGGGCAGAAGGCAGGTCAGGGGCCGGGTGATGTATATGAGAGCAGATGCAGGTAGTCGGATGGTTATTTGACGGTGGGAAGGTAAAGAAATTCTATGCTGATTGATTCCATTATCTTCAGTAAAATAAGAAGCAAACAAGGTGTCAACTGAAAGTGAGGGTTGTTGGAAGTTCAAGCAAAAAGAAGTGTGAAATGGTCTTAGAGATTGAAAGAGTTAATGGATCAACACAGTATGGTCGGATTTCCTGAGAACTGAGGGTCTGTTAGAGGTTAGGGCAATAACAGGTCTTATTGACATCTCCCATGCAAGACAATCTGTCTCAACTATATAATGGCAACGCTTTGCACACAGGCTTTCTTTTTTCTAGGACTTTTTTTTTTTAAGATTCATTTATTTATTTTAGAGACAGAAAGAGAGAGAGCAGGGGGAGGGGCAGAGGGAAAGGAAGAGAATCCCAAGCAGACTGAGTGTGGAGCCTGATGCAAGGCTTGATCCCATGATCCTGAGATCATGACCGGAGCCAAAATCAAGAGTCAGAAGCTCAACTGACTGAGCCACCCAGGCGCCTCTCTTTTTTCTATGATTCTTAAAGAAAAGAGTTCAGTTTCAGTATGATAAGTTGATATTATATTCCCTTTTCATTTTATGTGTGAACAGTGATGTTGAAAATACACTGAGCAGTTGTCTTGAAGTCTCAGCTTACATTTACTCTCTGAATGTTTTATCATTATACAAGAACATTCTCTAGAAACATCAGAATGAGCTGACCCTAGGCACTGACAACACCACCCATCAGAAGCCATGACCCGTGATTTATGGGTGTGAATTAGATTGTAGAATCTCAAGAGATTTGATACCCCTCAGCAACTGCAAAAAATAAAGAAGTCTGTATCATATTGCTTCATATGAATGATGTAGTTTTGGTTTTTTTAATTTGATGGCTTTAAGTGAAGACAGGGCCACACAAATAGCATGACTAACCCCTCTCTAAAGTTAAGATACTTTTTGCAGCCTACACACTGATGTCATTAAGAGTACTTAATACCAGTGATGTAGACATGATTGCACACTTTAATTTATTCTAAGTGGATCAGGAGATGGGGAAGAGAAATGAATAGGGAACTCTGAGGGAAAACAAACACATTAAAAGAAAAAATAAAGTTAAGACTAGATAATTGACCAGAAAAATGATCAGTGTATATTTTATCTTTTGTTCCTTTAAAAATATATATTATATGGGGAACACAATGAGCAGAAAGGAACAGTTAAAAAGTAGATGTACCTGACTGGGATTTCCTTTATATTCCCCCAAATGTCCAGCTCATAGGGACTTCTGTGGTCCATCTTTGTGCAGAGATGAGACTCTTTCCCTTCCAGACTAAAAGTTAAAATTCCGGATGTTTATAGCCTAAAGTTATTGCCTGTGAATCTGGTAACTTGACCAGAGAGTGTTGCTTTGAACATTGGTGTTTTAGGCACTTCTCGGATAACTGAAATGACTGTGCCTTAGCACTTGCCACACATAAGACTAACGACTCACAAAATAAAACAAAACAAAAAAATAAATGTCCAATAAACTCATGAAAAAAGTGTTCAATTTCTATAATAACTTTAAAAATCCAAGCTAAACCAGTAGTGAACTGCTATTTTTTTTATGTCAAGTTGTTCAACAACTGTATTTAAGACAATACTGAGATAAAGAGAATGTAGAAAAAGAGAGATTCCCACCACGCTTTTGGAAAAAGTATAAATCGACACAATTTTTTCAAACCAACTTGATAAAATGTACCCAAAGTCTTAAATTATTCATCTATTCCATCAAAAGTACTATTGAGTGTTTTCTATATCAAGGCCTGGAAATCACATTCTATCAGTGAATTTACATAAATAATTACAAGTACAATGAGTCTTGTGAAAGGGAAATCAAAAGGAAATAAAAGCAAGGAATTAATCCTAAAAAGTAACCAGCATGATGCAATAAAATGTAATTGAAACAGTGAGAACTACCTAAATGTCCACAGTGGATTAAATAAATTATGGTATATCCATGCAATGAAATAATGTGATGTCATGAAGAACAAACTTACAGGAAAATACTTAATGACATATAAAAATGTTCATAATATACGGACAAATGGTTAACGGTGGTATAGAAGTGTGTTCAGTATGGCCCAATTTTGAAAAACAGAAGAAAACTATCTATCTCTATCTTTACCCACTTATCTAAGAAGGATGTCCCAGCATAATGTTACCAAATGATAACTGCTGCAACAATATTTTCTTCTTTGTGTTTATTGTCATGAACATTCCTACAGTTGCAAAAAAAAATAGTAACAAGTATTTAATTGAACTCAGGGTAACTGATATTTGCAAGAGAAGACTTAAGGAACATATTACTCAGCCACCCTTCCAAATTATCTAAAATCTGGCCTAATTTAAATAAGATCAACAGAATACAATGTTTCTCCTACAGAAATGCTTTTACAGAGTTGTGACTGTTGAATTCAGCTTTATTAAGGCATTCTGAAGAACATTTCTTAATCTTAGGCAAAATTACAGTCCACTTACATTGATCCTTATGTTACTCACTGCTCATTTTATAAGGAGCCGCTCAGCATGTTTGTAAAGAATTCATGCCAGGAAAGCCTACTTTCCAGTGAGTTTTATCAAACAACACAGATTTTAGAGCATGTCTTGCTTTTTTTATTACCTTGTCTGCCAGGAAGATTAGAGCTAAATTCAGTGATTGATTAATGTAAAGATCCAGCCCCTAGTCCAGTTAGTTCTATCTGCTTATTTTTATAATTTTGAACTCTGTCTTTTCATAGGCAAATTACCTCAAATTAGTTTTCAAAATAGACATGCTAAGTAGAGAGATGTAGAATTGGAAACTAGTACTCTTTTGCTGTTTGTATATGTGCAGAATGTTAAAGGGTTGTAAAATAGTTGTCCTTGTAATAGTCAAAATGTTTTTCCTGATTAGCTTAGCCTTTTGCATGGACAGTGAAAACATTAACTTTAGCTCAGTCTATTTGAATTGCAGTGGTTCTAAATTGAATCTACACTGTAATTTCATTTCTCGATGAGTAAACTACTGGCCAAAACATTAGCTTTTCAGAAAGCATAATGTTCTAGAGAATTTGAATTAATGAAATACATTTTAAAAAATTTATTTTATTTTTTCTTGATTCCGATATAATTAACATACAGTGTTATATTAGTTTCAGATATACAATATAATGATTCAGCAACTCTATACATTACTCAGTGCTCATCATGATAAGTGATGAAGATGATCTTCATCCCCTGCACCTATAATGAAATGCATTTTTCTATCATAGAGGGAATATTGAGAAAACATTTGAAGTTTTCAAGTCTAGTTAACTCCTGTTCCAGCTTTTTTTTTTTTTTTTATAAATCATTACTCATTCTTTCTGTATTTCTTTTGTGAGAAGACCTTAACCTTAAGAATACTGATTTGAGATAAAATTTTGTTTTCTCCAAATGACTAGGGGCTGCGGTGTTTAAATGACCTTCTTCATCCCAGGGGATGACTACTATAGGTCAGCCTTGAAATCATTGGCTGAAGAGCTACAAAGTCATAGTTTTGGCTGAGGTTATAGTAGACTTGGACTACAGACAAAGCTGATGCTTCCTCACTGATGAAAGAAAAAAATATTCAATCCTGTCCTCTGAACACAAATAAACACTGGCTATACCCAGCCAGTTTTGGTGGGTTGGAGTTTAATAATATTTCTAAATGTGGTATGCATTGCTGTTTGACCATATGTGGTCAGGTTAAAGTTAAATGTTTGGCAAGATATCTGGGAAAATAGAAGTATTTCCAAGGAAGGAGAAAGAATCTTAAAACTGAAGAGATGAAAGAACTCTATTCTTGGTCTATTCCATTCTTTTGTATCCAGACAGACTAACAAAGGAAGAGTCTATAAGTGGATATCATATTAGGAGAACTGCAGGAAAAGTGTTCTTGTAACTTCCTGCTGTAATGCTCCCTAATTCAGTCTTTGACTAGAAGCTGATGATACATGGGAATTTGCATGATTACCACAATACATGATTATGGTAATGAGAATTGCCCTGTTTCAAAAACCATCTGTCTTATCAGTGTCCCTTTAAGAAATGAATGTTCCACATGTGATCTGTTCAAAGTTCAGAGGAACTGTAACCACTGACCATCTGGTCACTAAACATTGTAGCTTTTTTTGGCAATTATTCACCCTCCTGGTTCCTACTAACCATATGTTCTTATAGGGAGGTAGGGGGTGCAGAAGTCATCAGAGAGCTGTCCCCTAGAACCCCACAGGACATAGCCACAGATGGCTGACTCACAGCATCTTCACTTTCTGGACCCTCTGCATTTACCTTTTTGTGTGTGTGTTTTCGGTTTTTTTTTTTTAAGGAATTTCACATCAAATTCTTATATTTTTCTTACTACATGTATGATAAAATAAGTTATTTAAATGGGAAAATAATGCATGTAATATATGCATATGGTTAAAAAATCAACGAGCACAAAAACAAGACAATTGAGAAGTCTTTTGTAGTTTCTAGTCCCCAGTTCTCCCTAGAGACAGGCATTCCTGAAATACTCTGTGCCAATAAAAGCATATATATTGTGGGTGCATGTATTTTTTCCCACCATGAAAATGGAAGCACACTATACACATGGCAGCACACCTTATATTTTTCACTTGTTTTCCACTTTTCAATATATCTTGGAGATCATTCCATAGCCATACCTAAAGATCGACTTCATTTTTTAAAAAAACTACATTCGTTCACTACAGAATCGCATCTGGTAGTGATAGGCTCTGAAAAAAGTATTTATTAAATGAATGACTCTACCATAATTTCTTTTACAGGCCCCTACTGATAACCCCCACCCCAATCCCTGCTTTTTTTTCTTCTGTCGCAGCACGAAGCCCAACAAGAGATCAAGACCTGAGCTGAAATCGAGAGTTGGATGCTTAACCAACTAAGCCCCCCAGGTGCCCCTGATAACCATTTTTATTGCTTAATTCCAGGCTTTTGCAACCATTAGCAAAGCTGAAGTACGTGTGTTCACACATCTTTGGACACATGTATGAATACGTTGGTAGGATAAATTCCTAGAAAAGAAACCGCTGGTTCAAAAGGCACACTTATTTCAAATTTTGAATGCTCTTGCCAATTTGATCTCCCACCAGCAGTGACAGAGAGAGTGCCTGTTTCCTCCTGTTCTCTAAAGCTATATATTAAACTTTCTTACTATGTCCATCTGAGAAGTAGAACAGTATCTCTCATTCTAGGTTTAATTTGCATTTCTTTTACTCACATGTTTGATATTTCATTTATATATTTTACAAGATTATCTATGTAAATATTATGTGCTTATCTATATATTTTGTATCTCTTTTTCTATAAACTACTTGTTCATATTCCTTTGCCCATGGGTCTTTTCTCGGTGATATTTAAGGTCTCTTCACGGTTTAGAAGGTTCCCTTTGATGTCATGGACACTGCATATCCTCCCAGTTTGTCATTTATCTTTTGAGTTTGTTTAGATCAGGGACAACACTGGTGGTGGGTACTTGCACTAAACCTACATAACCGAAGGTTTCATTCATAGCACTTTCCCCAAACCAAGGAGCAGTTTGTCCCAAAGATAAATTCAGGTTCCCACTTCTTTCAAGGTTGCTTTAAGATGACAGGTTTTCTGTTGTTGTTTTCATTTTAAAGTCCCAAATGGGAGCCCTGTCTATTCCCACGAGCCCCAGACTCGGGGTGCCATCTCAGGCTGACAGAACGTTGAGTCCCAGAGGCTCCCACATGCACACATCCCCTCAGCTATCAAGCCCTCAGGACTGTTGGACAGGCCATGCCATAGCCTGCCAGAACATCTTGGGAAAGCATTTCCCACCCTGCGCCCTTGTTGCGTAGGTTTGAATGCTGTTTCCGGTCAGCCCCCATGTGTGGGACTAGTGGCCAGTAAGGCCACCTTGATGGATTCCCAGGTGTCTCCCATCTCACACAGCCCAATTCAGGCCCAGCATCTAAGATAACAGGTTTTTTCTTAGTTTTGGAACATTAAAAGAAAAAAAAAGTACCTTGAATTGAGGGTCAGGATGCTCCTTTAAACTAATGTCAAAATAAAAACAAATGGACAATGAAATTAGCATCTGAGCAGATTACACAGAAGATAAAGAATAACAGGGCCTTCAGGTAAAGGGCCATCTTTGTAATATATTTATTACTAATAACAATTTTTTGAATGGAATTAATATAAGGATGGCTGAGCTCCTTCTTTGATTTGCTAGCTCTTCCCACTTAATTCTTACTCTAGAGTTGAGCTAATTAAAAAATATAGACCATATGAATAAACCTATTCCTTCTAGCATCACTCTCTATAAAAAAATAAAAGAACGAGTCTTTGTGGTTGTCCATTGGTCCTCAGGAAAGCCCCAAAGATAGTTTAAGAGTAAAAGACATCATGATGTTTTAATTTTTCTGAGCTTAGGGGTTGAACTTGGGAAAGTAAAATCAAAGAGTCTAATGAGAAGAGACTAGTTACTTGATTAATAGAGTCACAGAGATGCCTGAAAACAGTGAATGACTAGGTTGGCTATTTAGTTAGAGTGACAATACAATATTTAAGAATAAAAATTGCCAAATGTACCATAATTAAGTCTTGGCTATTTCAGAAACCTTCAGGTGTATGTAGTTTGTTTATTTGTTTTTCAAAATCAAGAATACAAAGTCAACTTAAGGCACAGAACATTATTCTGGTGAGATCAGGATCTGCTACCTGGGCATAAAAGGTGAAGAGTACCTTTTTATTATCTCTTAGGGAAAAAAAATAGAGTGGCTCACTGTATTATATCACAGCTGATAGTCATAATGATGACTTGAGAACTGATAAAATTATTTCTGATGTACAAGGTTTTAGAAGATAGTCATTTCTGCATTTTAGTGGGATTTCATAAGGAAATAAGTTTAGTGTGGTTTCATTAAAAAACAGTTAACATTTAGAGTTCCACAGTCACTGACCACACCCATACATAATGTAGATGAGGAGTGGTTTTCAAAAACAATTTTTTAAAACGAACTTAATGCATGCATTCATTTAAAAATATTTGTTCAGGGCGCCTGGGTGGCTCAGTTGGTTAAGCGACTGCCTTCGGCTCGGGTCATGATCCTGGAGTCCTGGGATCACTCCCGCATTGGGCTCCCTGCTCAGCGGGGAGTCTGCCTCTCCCTCTGACCTTCTTCCCTCTCATGCTCTCTCTCTCTACGATTCTCTCTCTCTCTCTCAATAAATAAATAAAAATCTTAAAAAAATAAAATAAAATAAATAAATACTTTAAAAAAATATTTGTTCAGGCCCTGCTTAGTGCCACAAGGCCCAAGGATACAACAATATTTAGGGTAGAAAGATCCCTCCTTTAAGGGATCTTGTGTTCTATTGGAGTAAAGGGACTGACAATAAATAAGGATACAAATAAACAAGATACAGTTTTAGATAATAAGTTTTATGTGATAGGGGCGCCTGGGTGGCTCAGTCGTTAAGCATCTGCCTTCGGCTCAGGTCATGATCGGATCGAGCCCCGCATGGGGCTCCCTGCTCGGCAGGAAGCCTGCTTCTCCCTCTCCCACTCCCCCTGCTTGTGTTCCCTCTCTCGCTGTGTCTCTTTCTATCAAATAAATAAATAAAATCTTTTTAAAAAATAATAAGTTTTATGTGATAGTAGCCAGAGGTTATTTATATAAAATAAAAATAATTTGACCACCCAGAATAATCAGTACTAACATTTTAATATATCTCCTCCTAATATGTGTTTGGGAGAATCTATATGGCTGCATAGCACACATTAGTTTGTATGAAATACAACATGATTTATTCAAATTAATTTGTTCACTTTTATTTAGATGGTCTCTCATTTTTCTCCATTAATAATCAATGTTATAATGAAACCAAAGTTGCTAACATCTGTGATTTTTTTCTTTAAACTTCTTGCACCAAAATTTGTTGGCTCAAATGAAATTTAATTTCAAAAATTGAAGGACTTGATGCACATACTTTTAAACTGTCCTTCCAAAATGCTACAATAATTTATCCTCCATCCATCAGTTCATGAAGTCTCCAGTTCACCTAATTCTGTTTTCTTATATGCACCCCTATGTTTACTGCAGCATTATTTAGAATAGCCAAGATGTAGAAGCAACCCAAGTGTCTGAAGACAGATGAATGGATAAAGATGTGTTATGTACACACACACACACACACACACACACACACACACACACACAATTGGGATATTAGCCATAAAGAAGAATGTAGATAAACCTAGAGGGCATTATACCAAGTGAAAGAAACCAGACAGAGAAAGACAAATACCATATGATTTCACCCATATGTGGAATAAAAAATAAATAAATAGATAAACAAATACCAGAAACAGAATCATAAATACAGAGAACAAACTGGGGAGGATGTTGGGGGGACAGGTGAAGTAGATGAAGGGGATTATGAGGTATGAACTTCCAGTTATAAAAGAAGGAAATCATGGGGATGAAAAGTACGGCATAGAGAATATAGGCACTAGTATTTTAATAACATTCTATGCTGACAGACGGTAACTACACTTACCGTGATGAGCATAGTGTAATGTATAGACGTATTGAATCACTGTATTGTACCCCTGAAACTAATGTAACACTATATGCCAACTATACTTCAATAGCAGTTCACCTCATTCTTGACAATACTGACTAATACCAGTTCTTTTTTTCTCTCAACTTTAGGGGAGAAAATTTTCATTTTTATTCTAACATGCATGTCTTTGTTCTAAAATGTAATTTACATACCATAACATTCACCATTTTAAAGCGTACAATTCAGTGTGTTTTTAGTATATTCATAAAGTTGTGCGACTGTCACAACTATCTAATTCCAGAGCTTTTTCATCACTCCAAACAACCACCACAAACCCATACCTACCTCAGTCACTCCCGATTTCGCTCTTCTTCCAGGCCCTGGTAACTGCTAATCTGCTCTGTGTTTCTACGGATTTACCTGGTCTGGACATTTTGTATACACTACAATATGTGGGCTTTTCCATCTGGCTTCTTTGACATAGCATAATGTTTTAAGGTTCATCCATGTTTTAGCATGTATCAGTACTTCATTTCTTTTAATTGCCAAATAATATTCCATCATACGGACATACACATTTTGTTTACCCATTCACCAGTTGATAGACATTTTGGGTTGTTTCTACTTTTTGGCTATTATGAATGATGCTGCTATAAACAGTCATTGACTTATTTTTGTGTGGCCATATGTTTTCATTTCTTTTGTATATATATGTACGAATGGAATTGCAAGGTCATATGGTGACTCTGTGTTTAATTTTTTGAGGAACTACCATACCAGACTGTTTTCTACATCAGTTTTGTGTTCCCACCAGCAATGTGCAGAGGTTTCAATTGTTCCACACCCTTGACAACACTTGTTATTTTCTATTTTTTAAAATTATAATGATCTTAGTGGGTGTGAAGTAATATCTCATTGTGGTTTTGATTTACAGTTCCCAATGATTAATTATGTCGAACACCTTTTCATGTACTTATTGGCTATTTTTTTCAAAGATTTTTTATTTATTCACTTGAGAGAGAGAGAGAAAGAGTGAGCAAGAGCATGAGCAGGTGGGGAGGGTCAGAGGCAGAGGGAGAAGCAGACTCCCCACTGAGGGAGCCCGATGTGGGGCTCCATCCCAGGACCCCGGGATCATGACCTGAGCTGAAGGCAGATGCTGAACCTACTGAACCACCCTGGTGCCTCTGGCTATTTTTATACTTCTTTGGAGAAATGTCTATTCAAATACTTTACCTACATTTACTTTTAAAATGGGTTGTCTTTTTATTGTTGAGTTGTAAGAGTTCTTTATATATTTTAGAGACTAGATTCTCATCATATATATGATTTGTAAATATTTTCCCTTATTCTCTGGGTTCTTTTTCATTTTCTGAATAGTGTGATGCACAAAAGCTTTTAATTTGGATGAAGTACAATTTATCTATTTTCTTTTGTTACTTGTATCTTTAGTGTCACATCTAAGAAACCATTGCTAATCCATGGTTGCACAGAATTACACCTATATTTTCTTTTAAGAGTTTTAGAGTTTTAGCTCTTACATTTAAGTCTATGATCTTTGTTAATTTTTTTATATGGTATAAGAGGTCCAAATTCATTTTTTTCAACATGAATATCAGTGTTCCAGCACTATTTGTTGGAAAGACTATTCTTTCCTCATTGAACGGTCTTGACACCGTTGTTGAAAGTCAGTTGATCATGAATATCAGTTTATTTCCTGACTGTCAATTCTATTCCTTTGATATATATGTCTATCTTTATTCTAGTACATTGTAGCTTTGCAGAAAATTTTGAAATCAAGTCTTTCAACTTTGCTTTTCTTGTTTAAGATTGTTTGGGCTATTCTGGGTCCATATTAATTTTAGGATCAGCTTGTCAATTTCTTAAAAATAAAAGAAGTTGGAAATTTTGACAGAATGCGTTTAGTCTGTGGATCAATCATCTTAACAATATTAAGTGTGCCAATCTATGAATACAGATGTCTTTCCATTTATTTACATCTTCTTTAATTTCTTTCAGACAATGTTTTCTAGTTTTCAGTACACAAGTCTTGAACTTTTTGGTTAAATTCATTCCTAAATATTTTATTCTTTTTTGATGATATTATAAATGAAATTGTTTTCTTAATTTCATTTTCAAGTTGTTCTTTGTGAGTATAAAGAAGTACAACTGATTTTAATATATTGATCTTGTACCCTGCAACCTTGCTGAAGTCATTTATTGACTCTGATTGTGTATGTGTGGGTGAATTCTTTAGGGTTTTCCATCAGATCATAACATCTGAAAATATGGTTTTACTTCTTTGTGATCTAGGTGACTTTTATTTCCATTTCTTGCTCAATTCCCCTTGCTAAAGTTTCTACTATAGTGTTAAGTAGAAGTGGTGAGAGTAAACATCCTTCTTTTGTTCCTGATTGTAGGAGGCAAATTTTCTTTTCTTTTTCTTTTTTTACTATTTTAAGTATTATGTTAGCTGTGAGTTTTTCATAAATGCCCATATCAATTTGAGGAAGTTCTCTTCTATTCCTAGTTTGTTGTGTGTTTGGTTTTGCTTTTATCATGAAAAGGTGTTGGATTTTGTCAAATACTTTTAAAATGTCCATTGAGATGATCGTGTTTTTTTATCCTTTAAACCTTTAAGCACCTATTAAAATGGTGTTTTACTTTGACTGATTTTGCTATGTTTAACCAAACTTGCATTTCTGGAATAAATCCCACTTGGATATGATGTATAATCCTTTTTCTATGTTGCTAGATTCTGTTCGATGGTAATTTATTGAGAATTTTTGCATCTGTATTCATAAGGAATATTGGTCTATAATTTTGTATTCTTGTGATGTCTTTATCTGGTTTTGATGTCAGTAAAATAGTAGCCTCTCGAATGAGTTAGAAAGTATTACATCCTCTTCTATTTTGTTCTTGTTTTTGGAAGAATTTCTGAAGGAGTGGTGTTAATTCTTCTTTAAACATTTGGTAGAATTCACCAATGACGCCATTTGATCTTAAGCTTTTTTCTATGGGGGGTTTTATTAGTTGACATGCATTTTTTGTTGCTAGTGACACTAAAATTTTATTTTTACTGTTGTCTCTACTTGTTACTTTTTTTCTTTTTAATTTTAATTCCAGTATAGTTAACATACAGTGTTACATTTGTTTCAAGTAATAGTGACTCAACAGTTCCATACATCACCCAGTGCGAATCACAAGTTATTCCTTAATCCCCATCACCTATCGACACTAACATTTTAAAATATATTGTTTTCATTTATAATCCTTTTAGGTACATCTGAAATTTTAATCCTTGCATTGATCTTTCACAATGTTTTATATAAAATAGGTGTATACAGGTATTCCCCACTTTTTGAAAGTTCACGTTGTGCCACTTCACTTTTGTGAAAGACCTACCTTAGTACTTGTTTTAGTAACTGAAAGAAATCTGAAGATGATTTTCACTTTCACACAAAAAAGTGAAAGTTGAAGATTGCACTCTGCATTGGTTTTGCAGCAAGTCACTATAGTGGCAGTGCACACCCCAAGCAGAGATTGGCCCCGCCAGGCTCCTTCCCTGGAAACTGTACACAGGAGCTCAGCATCAAGCCGTCATAGCTTTGAGCTCTGTGAGCATCTGAGCTTTATCTCCATTTATTTTGTGCATGTATTAGCAAGATGTGTCCTAAGGTATCAGAAAAGGCTTTACAAGGTTATTTTTTCGGTCTGGGAATACCCCCAAAATTCTCCAATACCTTCGTGATAATTGCTTCTTCACTTTACATCATTTTGACTTAACAAAAGGTTTCACAGGAATGGTCTACTTTTGGATAGTGGAGGAAACCTGTAGTACTTTTGAATAGTGGAGGAAGTCTGCAAAGGGCAAGTTTCTCCTCATTACTCTTATTATTTTAAAGGATATTTACTTTTTAAAAGGTAAAATCATAACTGTCATACAGGAAAAAGTGAATATTAACATTTATATCTTATAAAATATAGAGTTGATATCTCATTAATTCATGAGGAAACCAGTAAGATGTGACAACAGGTTTGAAAAAGAATTCAATGAGCCACACATCTCAAGGCAGAAGGAATGCTGAGCTGAATTTACGAATAGATGCAGAACTAGCTTATTCCATAGGTAGAAGAGGTATATTCATCAGAGTTCTCCAGAGATAAGAACTACTAAGATATATAGATATATAGAGATGATAGAGCTATATCAGAGATTTTTATAGGATCTGGCTTACGTAGTCAACGAATGTTGAGAAGTTTCATAGTCTGCCATGAGCAAACTGGAGGACTAGAAAATCTGATGGTTTAACTCCTTCTGAGGCTGAAGGCTTGAGAACCAGGAATTTCAATGTTTGAGGGCAGGAGAAGATGGATGTCCCAGCTCAAGGAAAAAGGGAGGAATATGCCAGGTTTTAAAGCTCCAATCGCTTCATACTTCTATTTAACATTCTAGTCAGGCATCTAGAGTTAAACCCCTCGCGGAGACTTATGAACAAATGCTTTCATCTTTTGATACACTGATGTTTTGAAACCAAACATGTTCCTAAATAAAGGAACACTGTACTCTCACATCTTCCTAGAAGGTTTCCCTAACCCCAGCCTACCCCCCAAATTGAATTAGCCCTTGTCTGAAATCTTACACCACCTCATTTTATTCTTCTATGGCCTTGGCACTGTCTCCATTTGTGTTGTTCATGCTGCCGATCTTACCTTCCGCACTGTGCAGACAAGATCCTGCCTGATTGGGCATCTCCCACTGCACTTACCCAAATGCTTTGCATATAGGAGACGCTCAAGATTAAGAAATTTTCGGGATGGATATTTTGCTAATCTGTAGTACCTGGAATTTTCTACTGAAAATTACCAACGTCCAATGAACTTCAATTTCGAAGTTTGGGATTTTCAGAAAACTACGCCCCCCCCTTCAAGAAATGCCTAAAAATTTAACCAGGGCTAGTGCCAGTTTAGGAATAAGACATTATTAACCCACTTCTATCACATAAGGATTTGAGGCCTATCTTCATCTCTCCACGTTGTCTAATTCAAGTTAGGGTGGTAAAAGAAAACCTTTTTTCTTTTAGCAGTCTGGTCTGCTCCCCTCCTCTGGCCTCATTCTTTCCTTTTGTTAGTCAATGACTTCAGCCTCTGCCTTCAAGTTTAACGGTTTGTGCCCCACGCGTACCCCCTCGTCTCTTTTTGTGATTAGAGGTGTTCAAAACTTATTCTGACACAGAATCCTCCCTCATTTCCGATTCCTTTACTTCTTGGGGGTGGGAAGAGTTTCTTCGCTTTGAAACGCTGACAAGGAAAAATAATGGGAGAAAAAGTTGCACTTAAACGTTTCAAAGTTGCGTCACGGCTGGTTGCACAGCAAAGGCTCCACAGTGTGGAGGAAGACTAAACGTGGCTTGGATGGCGCAGGGCTGGGCTGGGGCGACTTCTGGGGAACGTAGCCGGGGTCGAGCCCCTAGAGCTGCGGAGGCCTCTGCGGTCGTCTGCCTAGCGGCTGGCCCTCCGCAACCTCCCCCGCCCCCGGCTGCGTTGGGCTCCCCGCCGGGCCTGATGTCGCGCGCTTGCGTGCTGCGGCCACAACTCCCGACCCAGAGGCCGGCCCCAGAAAGCCCCGAGCGAGTAGGGGGCGGTGCGCAGGAAGGGAGGAGGGCCGGGGGCGTGGGGGGGTGTGGGTGTTCGGGGGTGGAGATGTAGAAGATGTGACGCCGCGGCCCGGCGGGTGCCAGACCAGCGGACGCGGTGCCCGCGGTTGCTGCCGGATCCCAGCTAGGGCAGGCGGCCCTCTCGAGAGCGGCGGCCGCGGAGACACCCGGCCCTAAACCCCAGCTCCCGAGCCCCCCGGCGCACCGCGCACTCGGGCAGCCGGAGAGGGGAGCGGCCGAGCGGCTCGAGGCTGGGGGCCCGCGGGCGCGGCCGCGCGCTGCCGGGCGGGAGGCTGGGGGGCCGGGGCCGTGGCCGTGCCCCGGACCGGGTCAGGGGCCGGGGCCGGGGGGCGGCGGCTCCCCGCGCAGCTCCAGGGGCGCGGGCACCCCGGCAGAGCCCCGGTGGGGCCATGGCAGCCGGGAGCATCACCACGCTGCCCGCCCTGCCGGAGGACGGCGGCAGCGGCGCCTTCCCGCCCGGCCACTTCAAGGACCCCAAGCGGCTGTACTGCAAAAACGGAGGCTTCTTCCTGCGCATCCACCCCGATGGCCGAGTGGACGGGGTCCGGGAGAAGAGCGATCCTCACAGTGAGTGCTGGCCGGCTCTTCCTCCCCCATCCCATTTCCATCTCCTGTGGCTCATCTCCCCTGCCCCTCCATTCCAGCTTCTTCCTTCTCTTCACTCCGACCTTAGTGGGACGTGTGGTTTCTTTCCGCGCAGCCCTCGGCGGTTTCGGGTTCACCACTCGCCCTCTCCTCCCCCGGAGCTGCGGTGTCGGGTTAGACACTTCCCCGGGCTTCGGAGTGTGCCAGTTTCCCCTGGTAAACCAGTCCCCTGGGCCCAGAGCCGCAGGGTGCCCGGGCCCGGCCCGCGGACTCCCTTCGCGCACACAACCTGTTGCTTAGGGGATGCCCGGCGGCGGAGCGGTGAGCGGGCTCGCCGAATTGCCGCCCGGGTCCCCACCCTGAAGTTCCAATCCCTTCTGTGTTGGGGGCGCGCAGTCCCGCGGACAAAGACAGAGGGACCAAAGCTGAATTAAGTTCTCTTTATCGGAAAAACACCTTCCCAGGGTCGTGCCCCGAAACTCCGACTTGGTAGGATCCGAGCCAGCGGGCACACTGCTTTCCTCCGTCTATTTCTGTTTTTTCCCTAATTGCCGAAAGCTTTCAGAGCAAAAGATACGGACTTTGTTAATAAAGTGCGACACACTTTTGTTTTAATAGTGACAAAAGGTGCAAAAACTTTAATCTTCCTCCTGCAGTTATTAGCTTGGGGACCCTGGGCCTGTTTCCTCATACCTAAAGTGGGGGTAACGTCTACCTTGCATCAGGTTTGAGGATCAAATGAGAATTTATATAAAGTGCGCGGAGGACTCATTTCACTAGTGTACACTTTCCTGTTCTGTAAAAAACAAACAAATATATATTTGTGGCTATAGAAATAACACTGGCCTACAGTTACTGGTTCTCAAACTTGAGGGGTGCATTAGAATCACCTGGGGGGTTATAACACAATGCTGAACCTTGTCTCCCAGAGTTTGATTCCTTAGGTCTGGAGTGGGGCCTGATGATTTGCATCTCTGACAAGTTCCCAGGTGATGCTGACCTGGGACCACACTTTGAGACCAACTGGTCTATAAGGAAGAGGAGGAAAAGGGCATAAAATGGGCTGATTAACAACACTGGTGGAATCTGAAAGAGGATCAGAGTATATTTGAACGGTCATCCTGTAAGTGTAGGTGAGACCTCCTTTTTAAAAGCTGTGTGTTTGGCCTGCCTTCCTGGGTTTGAGGTGAAGGATCTGCCCAGGTGCAGAGCTTCACTCCCCAGTAGTTACCTCTTTAGCCATAGGATGCTGATGGAATGTCATTCACACCTGTGAGGTGACTGAGGCCGGGGCCAAAGCTTTGCCATCAAACCTCGGTTGTTGAATGAGAAATGTGCTTTTATATTACTTGGGTCTTTATTGATTCCAAAATAACAACAAGCAAAAGATGCAGGTCTAGTTTTTTTCAGGCCTGCCGTAATTTTTAAATTTTATCAACCACTTATATTATCCAGTAAAACTGAAAAGATACTTGTAACCCAATATATATGGGTTAGTGCTATTTCTCTATTTTAGTAACTTGAATAGGTTTCCCAAAATTAAGTTTTAAACATTGTTTGAAGTTTGTTTTGCAGTTGTCTTCTAGGCCTGCACAGCTGATTATCGTCAGGTACATATATGTCCTAAATAGTTTTGTTCTTTTCTAGTAGCACAAACTGTAATAAAAAAGGAGCATGTTCTATGACTAGAAGACAGAAGAACTCTCCTCCAGACGAGGTTCATGGTGGGGCTTCCCCTAGTCCTTTTTTAAAGACACTTCATTAATTGCAGAATCATTTCTTTTTCTTTGAAGCTTTTGATACTCTTTCCTTTAGAATAAAATGGTATAGGGGCTAGTGAGTGAGGATAATCTGAATTGCATAGCACACTACCACCCTTGTAATAACAGCTGTTAAATTTTTCTTCCCAACTATGAGTTTTTCATAATCTTCTTTTAACTCACTGGTTCTCAAAGGGCGGTGATTTTGCCCCTGCCCCTCACCCCCAACATTTGGCAAGGCCTGGAGACACTTTTGGTTTACATTTGGAATTGTGCTACTAGTACCTAGTAGGTAGAGGCCAGGGATGCTGTTAACCATCCTACAATGCCCAGGATACCTCCATTATACCCAGCAAAAAATTTCCTGACCCCAAATGTTAATTGTGCTAAGGTTGAGAGTCCTGCCAACTTGATAACTAGCTATAGACAGCATGTTGAAAGTGAAGAATAGAATACTTATCCAGATTTGTGGAAGATAGGGATTTTTAAAAAATCATCTTTTACCGGGCAATAGGCTGACAAGAATAAAAACCTTAAAATGATGATTTAGACCACGTCTGTGTAGCTCAACCTGGACATAAGTTTAAGTACAGTATATTTTTCTGGTATGTAAAAGATGTACTGATAGTTGACCAAACCAGGGCAAGACTGATGGGAAAGATACAAGAAAAAAATGATTATGGACGTGATATAACAATATCTTTGCAACCACATCTCCATTACCCAAACAAATAAGACTGACCAGAAAACGTGGAGAAAGAAAAGCAGAGTTAATGGTTGCCATAATTTCCCACTAAATTATGGCTCAGATATCCAGACCTCTTTGAAAAGTTGAAAAACCCATGGCCTTATTCCTCAAACGGTTTTGTCCAGTTGACCTGAAAATCTCTCGGAGGTTTATTACTTTGGCATTAACATTTTTTGCCCAGATGTCTTCTAAAATCCAAATACCTTTGAAAAGAACAGTTCAGTCATTATCAGATTTTAACATTTAGTGTGAGTTAAATTGTGAGTATAATCTCTTCCCCCATAGCTGACTAGGACTGGAATTTAGGGAGGGATGGTATAAATGTGGGGTGCTGGTTAGGTATGGGGGGTGTGGCTCAGGTGCTGAAAGAGAGACAGGGCAGGGAGGTGTGGGGCAGGGAGGGCAGAGGTAGAAATAAAAGGGGAGGAAGAAGATGACTGAACATCAATTTTCCAACTTCTCAGTGTTGTTGAAGGTCACTTTTGCTTCACACCTGGGTATTCTGTGTTGTTTTCACTTGAAAGGGCTGATTTTCCTCCACTTTTTTTTTATAGAATCTATAATAACTATTATATATACCATATAGCAATATATACGATTTGTTATGTTACTTGTGTTTTTAACTTAAAGTTCAAACTTGATACAGTGTCTATCTTGACAAAATGGGATTTAATAGATCTTTTGGATTTAAATAACTAGTTACAGTTTAGTTTCTCACCCCATGTGTGTCAGTTAAGATTCTTCAGTTGCAAGCAACAGAAACTAATTCTAGCTGCTTAAACAAAATCTGTTGTAAGAGTATGGGAGAGCAGGGGCACCTGGGTGGCTCAGTCAGTTGAGTGACCAGCTTTGGATTTTCATTCGCGTTGTGATCTCAGGGTCATGGGATTGAGCCCTATACATCAGGCTCTGCACTCAGCAGAGTCTGCTTGTCCCTCTTCCTCTGCTCCTCCTGCTGCACTCATGCTCGCACTCTCTAATAAGTAAATGGATAAATAAAATATTTTAAAAAAAAGGAGTATGGGGGAGCAGACAGGACCAAAGGGAAGCCTTGGAGAAGCAAAGGCAGGTAACCACTGAGACGGTCTACTCCACTGAGTGTAAGGTCCTGCTGTAGTCCTGGAGTAACTTTCTTTTGACATGAGAATTTTGATAAAAGCAAGATGTGGTGACAGAGTCTATGTTTCTCCAGTGTGTGTGCTGCTCACCCAGCTTACTTGTGGTGTCCTGGATATTTTGATTGGCCTCTTCAAATGCCCATGGGATTGTGTAACATTAAGTATATACTTTAAAGCTGTGAACCATGTAAAAACTTCAGAAGAAAGAACACTTTATCCCAAAGAGCACATACATACACCATGTACTGGAGGAGCAGTGAGTGAAATGTATGCTGCTTATGGACAGTTTAGTGTTAAATGTGTTCCAGATGCTCTTATTTAGGAAAAAATGGCGGTAGTTAGCCGTGCTGTTTCTACTCTTGGGCTTCTCCTAGGAGGTGGCGGCCTGTTTGCCATACTTCTCTGCTTCCAGGCTCCAGTGGACACTGAGACTGGGAAAGGCAGGGGGACCTGCCCGCTCCTGTGTGGAGCAGGGATGGGATCCTGGCCCGCTTGACACCCGTGCCCTTTGCCACGGCACGTATTCCATGCAATTCCAGGCATAAAAACAAGGGCTTGTGAAATTCAGAGGGAGGCGTCAGACCTTGTAGTTCACTGATCTTGTTTTATAGAGGAGAGGATTGAGGTTCAGAACAGTAACTGATGACCTGAGTTCATCTGCTGGTTTACCCATTGATCATCCTGAGTGAGCTTCTTGCCCACTTGGTCCCTTGCCTTCTCTTCCTGCCCTCCCCCAGCCTCACTGCACTCTTCCATTCAGTCCCAAGAGCACCCTCCAGGGCCCCCCCTTTGTGGGCTTCCTCCATTTCTTAGCACTGTGGCCAAGGGCGGAGTGGAGTTCTTACTAGTTCACAGGTTGCCTCTAGTTGTATTCCTTGGGTATTGGATAAAGTCACCTTTCTTCTCTTCCTTTAGGTAAATAGCACTATTGATGCAGTGATACTAGATTCTCTCCTGCCATCTTTTTTGGGTAATATCTGGCAAGTGGATGCCACGAATTTGCCTTAATAAACACAATGTTTACTGTAATGCTGTTTATGTGCAGTAAACAAATGAAGTAAGAATGTAATAGCTCATTTAATCATGGAAATCATGTAACTGCATGAAAGGACAATTCATGAGTCATAGATATTACCACACCTTAGAAGCCTTTTAAGAAGTGTTTGATGCCAAGTGACTTCAGTGTAGAAAAGGCAGTAGCCCCTTGTGACACACCCTGAGGGCTCTCCTTGTGTTTATAAAATGGCCAGTATGTAATTAGACTTTGGCAATGGTATAACAATGGTGTTCTAAGTATTCTCACTTAGATTTATGACGCCATTTTAAATGGATGGCCATGATTTTTAAGTTTAATTTGAAAATAAAACATTACAGATGTAATAAACAAAACACAAATCATTCTTTATATGTTATAATTATAAAACTGACTTTATTCATCCATGCATTGATTGTCAGAAATCACCATCTATGATACCGAGAAAGGTAATTTTTTTAGGTCTCGCATCACTGGAACTGTTATTTTTCAACCACAAGATGCCTGTACAACAGGATAATAACTACACATGTGCCATGGCCTTTGCTTGTTTTTCCAAATTCCAGTGTTTGTTGATTTTCTAAAAACCCTGATTGGGCCCCTTTGTCCTGTAGCACACATCTGTTAGAAGGCTGGCCTGGGGTAACAGTCGAAGACATGAACTGGAACAAGGCAAATCAGCACATTCAGGGCAAAAACCTGAACCCCATGACTATATTCTGCCCAAGCAAATGTATTTTGTTTTGCTCGTTTTTGAGCTGGTCATTTTCTGCACTCTGAGATCCGAGAGCTGGTCTTGTAAATGCTGTCAATGCTCAATAAATATTTAATGCTTGATTGTTTGTAAATCATTTGGAAGATTGTATCGTTAGGAAATTCAGTTGTGGCAGCATGATTTGCAGTGTTTCCTTGTTGTATCCATTGTTAGATTCGCTATTGTGTTCTCTTTTGCTATCAAACTCCTCCTCTAAGCTAGGTTATTTATAGCCCCAGAAATTTAGGGGAAGACTAAAAGTGGTGACTCCCAGGGAACCTTACCTCTTGAGCCATAGACTGGTTCTTAGAAGCCAGACTAGTCCCATTCTAAATTCCTGTAGGATATTTTTAGTTTGAAGAAATTTGGAGGACCTGGAGGCAACAGACAGCCAATATGCAGTGTTTAATTTATGTCTCATCCCAGCTGTCCTCTGTCACTCTTCCTGTGCAAGGTGACTTTTGCCCAGTGTATCCTTAATGCTTGCTTATTCA
This sequence comes from Callorhinus ursinus, assembly GCF_003265705.2. Lineage (NCBI taxonomy): Eukaryota > Metazoa > Chordata > Mammalia > Carnivora > Otariidae > Callorhinus > Callorhinus ursinus. The sequence goes on from NW_027397066.1 coordinate 101,710,813, forward strand.
TTTACAGAAATCTGTAGTGCATGTGTGATTTATTTTCAAAGGGCTACTTACTTCCCCATATTAACTTTACCCTCTAGATGGAATTATTCTGTAGAATCCTGAGGTGAAAGTTTTCCAGATTTTTAAGATATTCCAGAGATGATAAAATGAGGAGGAAGTTCCAAGTGTAATTGAACTATTGAAAGAAATGTTCCTGTTTAATTTATAATTTAATTAATTTTTTAAAAAAAATTTTTGTTTATCTGACAGAGAGAGTGAGAGAGCACAAGCAGGGGTAACAGCAGAGGCTTCCCGCTGAGCAGGGAGCCCAATGCAGGGCTCAATCCCAGGACCCCGGGATCATGACCTGAGCCAAAGGCAGCCACTTAATGACTGAGCCACCCAGGTGCCCCTCTTTAATTATTTAAATTAAGCTATACATTAATTTGTAGTTGAAATTTATAATTAAACAATAAAATGAGTCAAGAAAGAAGTGTTTGTGTTGTTTTTTCCTTAAAGGAAATTTGTACAGAGTAATAATGATCTGGCTAGATTCTCTGAATACGTTGTTCTCAGTTCCTCATTTAGGCACTTTGAGAAGATGCCAGCACCTTAGGGTAGGAACCAGGAATTCTCCATATAAATAAGCATCATAAAGCCTTAGGACCTTTTCCTCAGGAAGTGCTTACTAAACGTCAGCTGCTGATGAAAACATTTTGTGTGGACCACCCACCCTGTGTAATCACTGCTCATGGGCCCTATGCTGTAGAAAGCTTAGTTGAGGTTTCTTGTTCTCTTGGTGCAGTAATGCATACATTTAGACACTTGGTCAGTCTTTTAATGAAGATGATTATATGTAACAAAGTTATATTTGAAAAGTATTTGGGAATCTTAGAGGCTGCCTATTAACATTTCTTAGAGTAATCTGTATAGAAAGTTGAATCATTTTTCAGGATTAATAGTTTAAACTTGTTAGGAATTCTGTTTTCTTTAAGAAGTATTTTGGATTTTTTTATCATGTACTATGTGGTATAAAATTCCTTAGGTGTGCTGTGCATTATTCATTCTTTTGTGGCCAATATCCTGGAATCCTGTGCTCTCTTCTTCTACTTCATCTTCTTTTCTCTCTCTTCTTTTTTAAGATTTTATTTATTTTTGACAGAGAGAGTGTACAAGCAGGGGAAGCAGCAGGCAGAGGGAGAGGGAGAAGCAGGCTTCCCACCCCACAGGGAGCCCGATGCGGGGCTCCATCCCAGGACCCTGGGACCATGACCTGAGCTGAAGGCACGCGCTTCACGACTGAGCCGCCCAAGCGTCCCTCTTCTTTTCTCTCTTTAACTCTGGATCCTGCCCCCCCCCAAATTCTACTTAAATCATTTTGGGCCCCACCAGCCTTTCACTTCACACATGTGGCCTCATCCAATCTGTCAGCCTATTTGACAGCCTACTTGGTACTTGACACCCTACAATTTGGCACTTGATATTATTTCCTGCCTTTATCTTCTTGAGAATTCTTTGGTTCTGTTCCACCACATCAACTTGGTTTTCTCACCCATCCAACTGTCCTTTCTTCTGGTTTCTCATCTTTTTAGTCTTTTGCTTTCATATTCCCCAAGGCTCCATTTTTGGCTCTCTACTCTTCTTTCTGTTTACTCCTATTCCTTCAGCAGATCATTTATAGTCTCTGTCTCAGTCCCCGATTTCCCATCTCTGTGTTAGGACTGTGTTTCCCCTGCTTGAAGGACAGGTAAACCACCATAGTCTCAACTCAAAATGCATAAAAAAAAAGAACTTAACATCTTTTTCTGAAACTAGCATCCCTTTCTACCAAATTTCTGTTTGTAGTGAAATTATTGTTCTCATTCTCAAAGCTAGACACCTCGGAGTCTTCCCTGCCTTAGTGATTTTTCTTTGCTCTGTCTTTTGATTTCCCCTTCCCTTTACTTACCTATGACCAGACCCTATCTGACTTCCCTTTTCCAATGTAATCTATCTGCTCAATCTTATTTCCTACGATTTACCATGCATACTCTCCTGATGCTGCCAGTGCTCTTGCTTAATTATAGTCTCTCATCTGACAGACCATCACTGTTACAATGATTGGCCTTTGCTTATGTGAGCCTTGTTTTTGGAAAATCCTTTTTCCTATCAATTCCTCTCTTTCCGTTCCCACCTTTCTCTTCAAAAATCCTTTAAGACCTAGCTCAGCAATCTTCTATGTGAGACGTTCCCTACCTTCCCAGGGACAATTGTTTTTATCCGTTTTCCCCATGGTGCTTGGTACATATTCTACTTCAGAACCTGATGATTTCTGTTGTTGGACATTGTTGATGTGTTTCTCTCCAGCAGTGGGGCTGAGCTCCTCGGAGTGGGCAAGGACTGGGATGGATTTTTTTGTACCTGACCTCATTCACGGTGGCCACTCAAAGAGTGTTTGTTAAGTTCTACAGGTAGCCGACAGATCAGCCGCTGCTGCTCACTTCCGTTCTCACCGTCTCACACCCTCCTGCTCTTTGCTTTAATCCGCTGTTTCCTTGAGCTGGAAAGTCCTCTCATCCTTTTTCCTGATCCTGGTCCGAATCGTGCTTCAGGCCACCTTTCTTTCACACCATCCTGGACCATCTTTCCTTTCCCACATGCTTCTAATAGTTTGATGTGTTTTAATTTCATGTCCCCTAATGTTACTGGAAATTCCTAGTTGGGAAGGGTTTTAAAAAAAAAAAAACCAGGGGCGCCTGGGTGGCTCAGTCGTTAAGCGTCTGCCTTCAGCTCAGGTCATGGTCCCAGGGTCCTGGGATCGAGTCCCCGCATCGGGCTCCCTGCTCAGTGGGGAGTCTGCTTCTCCCTCTCCTACTCCCCCTGCTTGTGTTCCCTCTCTCTCTGTCTCTCTCTATGTCAAATACATAAATAAAATCTTTAAAAAAAAAAAGTAAATTAAAAAAAATACAGACATTACCTAGCAATCTCTTACTCTCTTTTCTTCTCTGAGGGTCTGAGACTGAATTGATTCATCCCAGATCCTTTTGGCTCCATTTGCTGAATGACTGACCAGGCTGAAGCCTATGAAGGGGTTCAATCAATATTTGTAGAACGAGCTAGAACTTTAAATAAATAAACATAAATACTTGAGTATGAGGCATGTAAAGGCGATAAATTGAATGCAGCATCGCTGTAGTTCTTTCTGCAGACACTTTTCACATTATTCAAAAGAAGAAATAATGGTAAAACATAATCATTTGTTGGGATTACTTTTTATGATGGAAGTTTTTCTTTTCAGCTATTGAATAACATCAATATTTCTCGCCAATTCCAGAACTAGTTCTAATCCTCTAAATAAGGAGTACAGATCTGACAATTCAAACTTGAATCAGAAACTTTAATCCTTAAACCTCTCTCTTGGGGTGCCCGGGTGGCTCAGTCATTAAGCAGCTGCCTTTGGCTCAGGTCATGATCCCAGGGTCCTGGGATCGAGTCCCTCATCATGCTCCCTGCTCCACGGGAAGCCTGCTTCTCCCTCTCCCACTCCCCCTGCTTGTGTACCTGCTCTCTCTCTCTCTCTCTCTCTCTGTCAAATAAATAAATAAAATTCAAAAAAAAATCCTTAAACCTCTCTCTCTCAAATCTAAGACCAGTTAATCGTTTTATAAGTTAGGATTAAGAACTATCTGGTACCATTGTTAGTATCCTCTTTGGCTGTGAGGGAATGGCACAAATAGTTTAATCCTAATGTTCAGATTTATAAGCCAAAATTCATTACCACAACTTAAAACTCTTAAAAGGACAGAAATTGTATGACAAGGTGAGTCACAGTCTTTGTGATGTGATGTCTGTAACGATGGGTGGGAGAAATTGTTGAATGACCAGTCTTACTCTACTCCTTTCTAAGCTGAATCATTTTGCAAATAGAAAACAATTCATAGGTTTTTCAGTGGTCATTCCAGAAATAGAAAATGGAAGAGAGTAACAGAATGAAATAATACCTCCATTTAAAAAATTACTTTTTGAAATGTATCAGTTGATGAACAATCTGTCTTGAATTAGAAATATAATTTATTTACTGCTTAATAACATATATCTTTTAATCTAACACCTCCAGTCCCATCTATTAATTATATTAGTTTTCTTGCCTAGATTTTTTTTTTCATTCTCCTGTGTAATTTGATCTTTCTCCTTATAGCTATTTCTAGCTTTGACTCATTTGAAGATGGTGTATGTGTGTTGGGGGAAGGTGTCATTTACTTACTGGCTCAATGGCTACTTGAATTAGATGGGGACTCAAGGAAAGAAAGTCTCTTTAATCTTGGAAATTATGATCTGGGATGGTATAATCTTGCATTTTGCACGGTTGGTCCTCTTTTGTTACTTCTTGTTAGAAACAGAAGTTTGGAGAGCCTTTCTCAGAGTCTTTAATCTTTAAATGTAAGATTAATTAACCTTATTTCCTTATCTTCTTTGGGGGTAAAGCGTTTGTCCAAAAAAATTATGTGAAAAAAGAAATACTCTGTGTTTCTAAGTTTTAGAAGTTCTTTTTACATACTTATATTTTTACATTACTCTAAACTCAATAATTTAGTAATGGGAATATAATGCAAGCAAAATTGGGAAGACAGTCTTGCTAACTGGTTTAATAGAGATACTATATGTAAAGAGGACATGTACAGTAAATGTTGGATTAAAAAATGATGAATTACAGCAACTCTTTCGGCTGGTACACGGTGGGAAAAGTGAGGCACAGATTATTTTGTGGGGAGGGTATTAAAGCCACAAAGTATTCATGGGATCTGTCCAACCTTGGCCAGATTCCTAGGGAGATTGCTGTAGTGATAGGCAGTCTCTGCACAGGGCAGGAGAGGAAGGGCCAGTTGTTTGACCTTCACCTCTATATTCCTGGGACCTTGGTATTTACAGAGTATTTTTTGAATGAATGAAATTCTTGAGCATATGCTCTATGTCAGCTGTACAAATAATATGTTTAATCTTGATTACATACAAGCTTATGAAGCACAAGTATCATTAACCTCGTTTATAGATAAGAATACAGTTTTGGTATTACCTTTTCAAAACACGATCTCTTTGTGACAACAAGTAATGAATTATAACTTCTAGACTTCTTGGTGTTTAGAATACGGATTCATGGTCAGAATTCTAGATAGACAATGTAGCAGAAATTTGAACAGAGCAATTTAAAAAAAGAATTTAAACTCTTCCCAGAGGCTTTGCCATGTCCAGCAAAGTTAAGGTTTCTGCCATCTTTTCTCCCACGATTTTATTGCATTACTTTTGTTTAGAAAATATTAGTCATTTAATATGAAACAATATCTTGGGCGCCTGGGTGGCTCAGTCAAGTGTCTGCCTTCAGCTCTGGCCATGATCCCAGGGTTCTGGGATCGAGGCCTGCATTGGGCTCCCTGCTCAGTGGGGAGTCTGTTTCTCCCTCTCCTTCTGTGGGTCCCCCTGCTTGTGCTCTCACTCTCTTTCTCACAAATAAATTAAGTCTTTAAAAAAAATAAAACAATTCCTTAAAATTTAGGGATTATTTTCTGAAGAACTCAAAGATTTTTAAATGCACGTACAAAAATAGACTAGGACATAATTAAAGGTAAATACTATATAAGGATGTAATGAACCTTGGGGCACTTGGGTGGCTCAGATGGCTAAGTGTCTACATTTGGCTCAGGTCACGATCCCAGGGTCCTGGGATCGAGGCCCACATTGGACTCCCTGCTCCACGGGAAGCCTGCTTCTCTCTCTCCTACTGCCCCTGCTTGCGTTCCCTCTCTCACTGTCTCTCTCTGTCAAATAAATAAATAAAATCTTTAAAAAAAAATAAATAAAAGTTAGTTCCTTTCAAAGAAATTTGAGATAGGCTCACTATTTAAGAACATGTGGTATAAGACTAAAAACCAACCCCCCAAAAGCAGTTATAGTTGGACCGACCTATTTTATTTTAATCTTCCATTTCATTTAAAAACTTCTTTTAATCTGGTCCATCAGTAATTTTTTGGTGTCTGCTATGTGGAGAAATAAACACCAAGACTGACAAAGACATGTCAAGAAAGCACTTAACCAGACACATCCAGAAATGTGTCTAAAATTAAACAACTCTTTCCTTGAAATCACTTGCCCCCCTTCTCCGACTCCCCAATATTTTTAGACAGTATCACCATCTTTCTTGCCAGCCGGGCCCATCTCTTGGAGCAAATGTGTACTCTTCATCTTCCTCAGTGCTCACATCCTTTTCTCAAGCCCTGTGCATTTCAGTTATGCAATGTCTTCCACACTTGGGCTGGTCTCCGCACCCTTGCCACAGCTGCCCTGGTTCTGTCCCTGACTGTTGCAACTGCCTGCCAACCCATCCCATCTGTATGAGTCTGCTAGGGCTGCCATAACGAAATACCATGGACTGGGTGGCTCAAGCAACAGAAATTTATTTTCTCATAGTTCTGGAGGCTACAAGTCCAAGATCAAGGTGTCTGTAGGTTTCTTGTCTTCTGAGGATCCTCCTTGGTTAGCGGATGGCTGCCTTCTTGCTGCTTCTTCACTTGGTCATCCTTCTGTGCACACACAAAGTTCGTCTTATAAAAGACACCAGTCAGGTTGGGTTAGGGCCCTCTCTAATGACCTCGTTTTAACTTAACCACCTCTCTAGTAGCCTGGTTTCCAAATACAGTCATTTTCTGAGGTAGTGGGAGTTAGGGCTTAAACATATGAATTTGGGGGGCAGTGAGATATAATTCAGGCAGAGTAATCTTTCTGAAGACCAGCTCTGATCATGTTATTCCTCTCCTCTGTGAAACATATGGACTTAAAAGGGTCCAACCCCTGGTACACACGTTACTTACAGATGTGGGAACTGTTGAAAGTCTGTAAGAATCATAGAGAATAGGAAATTTACCAGCAGATGGGTAGTTGTCATAGATATCAAAAAGTGGAATAAAGATGTTTTCTGGAAACTAGAGACAGGTAGTAAGCTTAATGTAGGTCCTTGTTAAAAAAAAAATCCCAAGAGGCTTAAGAATACTGAGAAAAAACAATAAGTAGTATATAGGGTAAAATAACAGAAGAATAGTAACATGCATAAGCTTGATATGTTGATTTCAGTGGGCTATGTGACCTATTTTTTTTTCAGGTTTTATATTTATACTGTTTTTTTTTAAGTATTTTAATTCCAGTAACATACATTGTTATAATATTTTCAGGTGTACAATATAGTGATTCAGCACTTCCATACATCACCCTGTGCTCATTATGACAAGTGCACTCCTTCCTTAATCCCCATCACCTATTTCACCATCCCTCACCCACCTCCCCTCTGGTGACCATCAGTTTGTTCTCTACAGTTAGAGTCTGTTTCTTGATTTGTCTCTCTCCTTTTTCCCCCTTTCTTGTTTGTTTTATTTCTTAAATTCCACATATGAATGAAATCATACAGTATTTGTCTTTCTCTGACTCAATTCTCTTAGCATTATACTCGAGCTCCATCCATGGTTGCAAACAGCAAGATTTCATTCATTTTTATGGCTGAATAATATTCCATTGTGTGTGTACACACACATACACACACACACACACACACACACACACCATATTTTCTTTATCAGTCCATCAACTGATGGACACTTGAGCTGCTTCCATATCTTGGCTAATGTAAATAATGCTGCTGTAAACATAGGGGTGCATATATCCCTTTGAATTAGTGTTTTATATTCTTCTGTAAATATCCAGTAGTGGAATTACTTGATCAGGTGGTAATTCTATTTTTAACTTTTGGAGAAACCTCCATACTGTTTTCCACAGTGGCTGTACCAGCTTGCATTCCCAGCAACAGCATGAGTGTTCCTTTTTCTCCACATCCACGCCACCTTCTGTTGTTTCTTGTGTTTTTTAATTTTAGCCATTCTGACAGGTATGAGGTGATATCTCATTGTGGTTTTGATTTGCATTTCCCTGATGATAAGTGATGATGAGAATCTTCATGTATCTGTTGGCCATCTGTATGTCTTTGGAGAAATGTCTATTTATGTCTTATGTCCATTTTTTAATTGGATGATTTGTGGGTATTGAGTTATAGAAGTTCTTTTGTATAAGTATATTTTGGATACTAACGCTTTATCAGCTGTGTCATTGTAAATATCTTCTATTCTGTAGATTGCCTTTTACTTTTGTTGATTGTTTCCTTCACTGTGCAGAAGCTTTTTATTTTGATGTAGTCCCAATAGTTTATTTTTGCTTTTGTGTCCTTTGCCTCAGGAGATAAATCTAGAAAAGTTGCTATATCTGATGTCAAAGAAGTTATTCCCTATGTTCTCTTCTAGGATTTTTATGGTTTCAGGTTTCACGTTTAGGTCTTTCATCCGTTTTGAATTTATTTTTTGTGTATGGTGTAAGAAAGTGGTCCAGTTTCATTTTTTGTATGTTGCTATCCAGTTTTCCCAACATTATTTGTTGAAGAGACGGTCTTTTTTCCCACTGGATGTTCTGTCCTGCTTTGTTAAAGATTAATTGACTGAGGGTTCTAGAGGGTAGGGGGGTGGGGGGATGGGTTAGCCTGGTGATGGGTATTGAGGAGGGCACGTTTTGCATGGTGCACTGGGTGTTATGAACAAACAATGAATCATGGAACACTGCATCAAAAACTAATGATGTAATATATGGTGATTAACATAACAATAAAAAAAATTTAAAAAAAAAAGATTAATTGACTGTATAATTGTGGGTTTATTTCTGCGTTTTCTATTCTGTTTGACTGATGTATGTATCTGTTTTTGTGCCAGTACTGTACTGTTTTGATTATTACAGCATTGTAATAGAACTTGAAGTTCAGAATCGTGATACCTCTGGTTTTGCTTTTTTTTTTTTCTTCAAGATTGCTTTGGCTATTTGGGGTATTTTGTAGTTCCATACAAATTATAGGATTGTTTGTTTTGGTTCTGTGAAAAATGCTGTTGGTATTTTGATATGGATTGCATTAAATGTATAGATTACTTTGGGTAATATGGACATTTTAACAATATTCTTCCATTCAGTGAGCATGTATTGTCTTCCCATTTCTTTATGTCATCTTTAACTTCTTTCATCAGTGTTTTTTAGTTTTCAGAGTACAGGTCTTTCACCTCTTTGGTTAGGTTTATTTCTAGGTATCTTATTATTTTGGGTACAATTGTAAATGGGATTGTTTTCTTAATTTCTCTTTTTGCTTCTTCATTATTGGCATATAGAAATGCAACAGATTTCTGTACATTGATTTTTGTATCCTGCAACTTTACTGAATTCGTTTATCAGTTTTAGCAGTTTTTTGGTGGAGTCTTTAGGATTTTCAATATACAGTATCACATCATCTGCCAGTAGTGGAAGTTTTACTTCTTCCTTATGGATTTGGATGCCTTTTATTTCTTTCTGTTGTCTGACTGCTGTGACTAGGACTTCCAATACTATGAGAGTGGACGTCCTTGTCTTGTTGCTGACCTTAGGGAAAAAGCTCTCAGTTTTTCCCCATTGACAATGATGTTAGCTGTGGGTTTTTTATATGTGGCCTTTATTATGTTGAGGTATGTTCCCTCTAACCTACTTTTTTGAGGGTTTTCCTCATGAATGGATGTTGTACTTTGTTAAATGCTTTTTCTATGTCTATTGAAATAATCATATGGTTCTTTTCTTTTATTGGTATGACGTATCATATTGATCAATTTGCAGATATTGAACCACCCTTGCAACCCAGTAATATATTCTACTTGATCATGGTGAATGATTTTTTTAAGGTATTGTTGAATTTGGTTGGCTAGTATTTTCTAGAGAATTTTTGCATCTGTATTCATCAGGGATATTGGCCTGTAGTTCTCTTTTTTAGTGGTGTCTTTATCTGGCTTTGGAATCAGGGTAATTCTGGCCTCGTAGAATAAATTTGGAAGTTTTCTATTTTTTGGAATAGCTTAAGAATAGGTATTAATTCTTCTTTAAATATTTGGTAGAATTCCCCTGGGAAGCCATCTGTTCCTGGACTTTTGTTTGTTGGGAGTTTTTTTTATTACTGACTCATTTTCTTTCCTGGTTATCAATCTGTTCAAATTTTCTATTTCTTCCTGTTTCAGGTTTGGTAGTTTATATGTTTCTAGGACTTTATCCATCTCTTCTTGGTTGTACAATTTGTTAGCATATAGTTTTTCGTAATATTCTCTTATGATTGCATTCCTGGAGTGTTTGTTGTTATCTCTCCTCTCTCATTTGTAATTTTATTTGAGTCCTTTCTCTGTTTTTCATGGTAAATCTGTCTAGGGGTTTATAAATTTTATTTATTTTTCTCAAAAAAACAGCTCCTGGTTTATTCATCTGTTCTATTATTTTTTTAATTTCTATATCATTTCTTTTTTTTTTTTTAAAGATTTTATTTATTTATTTGACAGAGAGAGAGGCAGCAAGAGAGGGAACACAAGCAGGGGGAGTGAGAGAGGGAGAAGCAGGCTTCCCGCAGAGCAGGGAGTCTGATGCGGGGCTCGATCCCAGGATCCTGGGATCATGACCTGAGCCGAAGGCAGACGCTTAACGGCTGAGCCACCCAGGCGCCCCTATATCATTTATTTCTGCTCTGATCTTTATTCCTTCCTTCTGCTGGTATTAGTTTTTTTTTTTTTCTTTTTTCTTTTTATGGCTCCCTTAGGTATTAGGTTAGGTTGTCTATTTGGATTTTTCTTGCTTCTTGAGGTAGGCCTATATTTCTATAAACTTGCCTCATAGAACTGCTTTTGCTGCATCCCAGCCATTTTAGATTGTTGTGTTTTCATTTTCATTTGTTTCCATGAACTGTTTTGTTTCTTCTTTATTTCCTGGTTGACCCATTTATTGTTTGGTAGCATGTTATTTAACCTCCATGTATATGTGGTCTTTCCAGATTTTTTTCTTGTGGTTGACTTCTTGTAGTGGTTAGAAAATATGCATGGTATGATTTCAATCTTCTTGAATTTGTTGAGACTTGTTTTATGGGCAAGTGTTCCATGTATACTTGAAAAGAATGTGTATTCTGCTGTTTTAGGATGGAATGTTCTAAATGTATCTGTTAAATTCTTCTGGTTCAGGGTGTCATTCAAAGCAATTGTTTCCTTGATTTTCTGTTTAGATGTTCTGTGTATTGATATAAGTGGGATATTAAAGTCCCCTACTCTTATTGTATTATTATCGATTAGATCCTTTATGTTTGTTTTTAATTGTTTTATGTGTTTGGGTGCTCCTGTGTTGGGTGCATAAATATTTACAATTTTTGTACCTTGTTGGATTGTCCTCTATTATTATATAGTGTCCTTCCTTGTCTCTTGTTACAGTCTTTGTTTTAAAGTCTACTGTGGGGCACCTGGGTGGCTCATATGGTTGGGCATCTGCCTTCAGCTCGGATCATGATCCCAGGGTCCTGGGATTGAGTCCCATGTCGGGCTCCTTGCTCGGCAGTGAGCCTGCTTCTCCCTCTCCCTCTATTGCTCCTCTTGCTTGTGCTTTCTCTCTCTGCCGGATAAATAAATAAAAACTTAAAAAAAAATAACAAAGTCTACTTTGTCTGATATAAGTATTGCTACTCCGGCCTTCTTTTGACATCCATCTGCATGATAGATGTTTTTCCACCCCCTCACTTTCAGTCTGCAGGTGTCTTTAGGGCTCAAATAAGTCTTTTGTAGACAGCATATAAATGGGTCTTGTTTGTTTTTTATCCATTATGTCACCTTATGTCTTTTGATTGGAGCATTTAGTCCATTTATATTCAAAACAATTATTGATGTGTATTTATTATTTTATTATTTGTTTTGTGGTGGTTTCTGAAGATCTTTTCTGATCCTTTCTTGTCTTTCTCTCATGGTTTGCTGATTTTCTTTAGTGATATAACTGGATTTCTTTCTCCTTATTTTTTGCATATTTGTTAGTGGTTTTTGATATATGGTTACCATTAGGTTTGTATATAACTTCTGCATATAGCAGTCTCCATTAAGTAGATGGTCATTTAAGTTTGAACCCATTCTTTACACCTCTCCTCTCCATGTTTTAGGTATATGCTGTTATATTTTATATCCTTTTATATTGCGACTTTCTTGACTGATTTTTTTTTTACATAAATATTCACTTTTTTTTTTTTTACTGCTTTTGTGTTTTCTACCTTATACTGTCACTTTCAGTTTCTCCTTTCCACTCGAAGATCCTCTTAATATTTATTACAGGGTTGGCTTAGTGGTCATGAACTCCTTTAGTATTTGTTTATCTGGGAAACTCTGTATCTGTGTGTTCTAAATGAGGGCCTTGCTGGGTAGAATATTCTTGGCCGCAGATATTCCCCATTCATGCTATTGCCTTCTCGCTTGCCACGTTTCTGTTGAAAAACCTCCTGTCAGCCTTATGGGTTTTCCCTTATAAGTTACTGTCTTTTGTCTTGCTGCTTTTAAGTTTTTTTCTTTATCACTATAATTTGGCAATTTAATTACAATATGTCTTTGTATGGGTCTGCTTTTGTTGATTTTGATGGGAGTTCTCTGTGCCTCCTGGATTGGGAGATCTGTTTTCTCCCCCAGATTATGGAATTTTTCAGCTATTATTTCTTCAAATAAATTATCTGCTCCCTTCTCTCTCTCTTTTTCTGGGACTCCTATAATGCAAATGTTATTACGCTTGATGGAATCACTGAATTCTCTAGGCCTATTTTCATTTTGCATAATTCTTTTTTCTCTTTTTTGTTCAGCTTGATTACTTTCTAGCACTCTGTCTTGTAGGTTTTTAATTCATTCCTCGGCTTCTTCCAGCCTGCTGTTCTTTCCATCAAGCACATTTCTCATTTCATTTTTGTGCCCTTTATTTCTGCTATGTTACTCCTTATCTCTGTGTTATGGATCTTACTCATGTTTTCCACTCTTTTGTCTGAGTGTCCTTATGATCATTACTTTAAATTCTCTATCAGGCATGTGACTTATAGCTTTTTCACTTACATCTCTGGTCATGGCCTTGTCCTGTTCTTTTGTTTGGAATGAATTTATCTGTCTTCTTATTTTATCTAATTAGTCTCTTTGCATGTTTATTTGTGTTGGGAAAGTCAGCTACATCTCCCGTTCTTGAGGGTAATAATCTTATGAAGAAGAGGTCTGGGAGTGCCCTGCCATGTACTGGCCCCCGCTCCCCAGGGTCTGGTGCTTCCAGGAGTGTGTCCAGTGTGTGTTGCATGTGCTCTGCTGTTGTGTCCTGGCCGCTTCATCCTCAGGCCACTAGTCTGCAGAGGCTCTCTGTGTCTGTTGTGGGCAGTGTTTGGTCCCCGGCCTGAAGGTGGTGCGTTTTAAGTAGGTATGCTTGATGTATTTGTGAAACGAGACCTGTCACCACTACTGCCCAACTGAGGCCCTGCAAAACCCCCGTGTCAGGAGCCGTGGTGTGGGCAGGGGTTTGGGCTGGTCTTCTGGCAGAGGGGGTCTGCTGTGCTGGGACTGAGGCAAGTGTGATTGGGAGGCGTGGTTCCACTTGGGCGGGGTGGGGTTTGGTGTAAGCAAGTTAGGTAGCCAGTGTCTGAGCTGTGCTGGTTCCTGCGGGTGGCTGGGGAGGAAAAGGGTACCTAGCAGTTCCTTTGTTTCTTGAGGCGTCTCTCTGTGAATGCTGCCTCTCTGGGACATGCTCTGAGATAAGCAACTAACCTCCTTATGTGTGCCCCAGGTGCTCTTAAGATCGCGGTTTCCATGCTGTATGTCTGTAGGCTGTTTGCCCTGCCTTTTCTTCAAGAGCAGTACAGTGCCTTCTGACCTCTCCCAGAGCCAAGCATGCTGACCTTTAAAACTCTAGGCTTTAAATCCCACTGGTTGCAAGAACTCATGAAATTGTTTTCCAAGCCAATTGCTGGGGTGATTCGTTTTCCCCTTGGGCTCCCCTGTGTGTTAGTCTGTCTCTCGCCCTTCTCTACTGTTGTGACTCCCTCCCCACCCCATTGGCCACGATCCTCCGTTTCTCTCCCAAACCATATCTCTGCACTTCCTGCCTTCTTTGATGTGTCCTCTTCTCTACCTTTAGCTGTGGAGTTTGTTCTGCCAGTCTTCCGGCCAATTTCTGGGGTATTTAGGATGATTTGATAGTTATCTGGTTGTATTCATGGGACAAGGGGAGCCTAGGGTCCTCCTACTCCACTGCCATTTTTTCTCTCTCCTGACTGAATTTTTCATACCAACCTTTTACAAAAGAAGTGTGTTTTCTTTGGGAGAGAGTCTAGAGTTTTTCGTGTTTGGGCTTGTTAGGCCAGGGTCCATGAACCCCTTCACTTTTAATGAACAGGAAGATAAAAAAAAAAAATGAAGATAAAGAAAATTGGTGATAGGGATTTATTGCTATGATCTAAAAGTATTCTTAATAGCTGACTGTATTATCTAATTACCACCAAAGTGATACTTTAGATTCTTATTCTAAATCAAAGTTATAATTTTGGTGAGACCCTCCACCCAGCTTTTAACAGCAATGTAGCTAACCTTCCTGTACAATAGGAGAATTCATTTACTTATTTACATACGTGTTTTGCAAAAATAATTTTTCTTGAAAGTCACTTCAGGAAGTTACATTACTCAAAGTTGGATATTCTTTGAGTGTTTTAATGAGATTAGAAGAAAAAAATCTATTTGATTATACCTACATTGCATATTTTCCAGACTTAAATTATTTTTGGCCTTGTTTAATGATGTAGAGCTGTAGAGATTTTATGTTGTAGAATTCTGAAGAACTTTGGCCTTAGCCACCAGTCTCACCTCCAGAAGTGGAGTTAGGCACCTCTGTTTTTCCGGAAGGAGCCTCACTCCAACCATGGCTGACAGTTAAAGCATCTGGTCCTGCTCTCTAGGTAGGGCAGAGAGCGGAACCTTTTAAAAGACCTGCTGTGGGGAATAATATTTATGGAAGCCTCACTCAAGGATATATAGTATAGCTTTACTCCAGATTGGAGAGTCTAACCTGAGGGGTCCATCCATGGACAAGCTTTAGGTTTCCATGATTCCAATTCTTAATCTCAGGAAACAAACTGAGGGTTGCTGGAGTGGTGGGGGGTGGGAGGGATGGGGTGGCTGGGTGATAGACATTGGGGAGTGTATGTGCTATGGTGAGCGCTGTGAACTGTGTAAGACTGTTGAATCACAGATCTGTACCTCTGAAACAAATAATATGTGTTTAAAAAAAAAAAAGATAGTAGGAAGGGAAAAATGAAGGGGGGGAATCAGAGGGGGAGACGAACCATGAGAGACTATGGATTCTGAGAAACAAACTGAGGGTTCTAGAGAGGAGGGGGGTCGGGGAATGGGTTAGTCTGGTGATGGGTATTAAAGAGGGCATGTAGTGAATGGAGCACTGGGTGTTATACGCAAACAATGAATCATGGAACACTACATCAAAATCTAATGATGCATGGTGATTAACATAACATAATAAAATAAAATTTAAAAAAGTAAGTGCAAAATATTATGTCAGGGTGTTTTTCAAGAGGATACATAGTATCTTATCAAGATTCTCAGAGTTGTCCATGATCCAAATTATGTTAAGGACAGTACACTAGAATCACTAAAGTATATCTTCTATTTAGCCTGACCAGCAGTGAGAGAACCAATTTGAATGCATTGGTTGGTGTGAGCCTTTAGCTTATGGTGAGTGATTTTTTTAGTATAACACCTGTATGAAACTCATCTCTGTACTAATTCTAAGAAGTGTTTAAAGCTGCTGTTTATCTCACTTCATAGTATCCACTTTGAATCCCTTGGGAAAAATTTCTCTTTGGTAACTGTGTCAGGAGTCCTTACCCTTCTCCTTAACAGCCAGTTTGTTTTAACCTTACTGTCTCTGAGAAACTTGTTCCTGCTATTGGCTTCTAGAAAGCCAAATACATGGTCTGCTCCTTGCATGTATAATGATCTCAAACCTGGCTTCACCATTTTTCAGCACTTGAATTTGTTTGCCTCATTTAAAAACCATTTTTAACATTTTTTTTTTGTCTTGGTATGTTATCAGTATCTTTAACTCATCTTACATATTATTTGGGACATGACAAGTTTTATCTCAAGAAAAATAATGTATTTTTTTTTTTTGGAGGGACTACTTGTTTTTACTGATACTTATTTTTTTTTAACAAGGCTGCTATATGGTAATGCAGTATTTTATTCTGTTAACAACTAATACTCAAGAACTTTTATAATATTAATAGAACTTAATCTAAAAGAATCAACTTACTTTGTTTACATTTCAATATTGGGTATGAGAGAGAGTCAAAATAATTACATAAAAAATTATAGTAAATGCTCGTTGTTAGTCTACATACAATTTAGTTTTTGGCATAAAGTTATTTAGTTGCCAGGAAGAACATTTGGTTTACTGCACTAATAGGAATATCTCTTAATGCTGGGATGGCCTCTTCTTGGTATTTCTTCTGCTGTTGATTTTTAGCATAGTTATCTGTGATTGTATGAATGGAGTTGAGTGGAGAGCTACTCATTATGTTTATTCCAAATAACAGTAGGTAACCAATTACTATAGTAATGAGGAAGTAGAGGGACAATGCAACTGCCCAGTATTTTTGAGGCCAATAGGTTAATCCTAAGGAGTTTGGCCAAGATTCAGGAATAAATGCCCACACAAGATACAGGATGAAGCCAAATTGGGAGCTTAAGAAAAGAACAGGGCGCCTGGGTGGCTCAGTTGGTTAAGCAACTGCCTTCGGCTCAGGTCATGATCCTGGAGTCCCGGGATGGAGTCCCGCCCGCATTGGGCTCCCTGCTCAGCAGGGAGTCTGCTTCTCCCTCTGACCCTCCCCCCTCTCATGTGCTCTCTATCTCTCTCATTCTTTCTCTCAAATAAATAAATAAATCTTTAAGAAAAGAAAAGAACAAAGCCATAAACCTCTCTTTCTGGCAATGGCGACGGTGAATTTTCCACCATTTTTCCTGTGGCTTTAGACAATTTTGCAGGATTTGCCTCCCTGTGGAAAGGGCTTGGCAGGGCTGGCTCGGGGCACGCGCGCCTCCCCAGGTCTGGGCCACCGTGCCCGGGACCGGGCCCTGCCCTCTCGGGGGAGCTTCAGTTTCTTATTCAAGGGTTGGGGAGTGGGGGAGGCCCTTGACCTTGGGTCCTCGAAGCGGCCACTCAGGCCCTTCCCGACAGCTCAGCCACTTCAGCGCTGAGTCTCTCCCCCCCCCCCCCGGCCCCCCGCCCCCCCGCACAAGTGCCTTCCCGAAAGCCTGTGCGGGGGCGAGAAAGGGGAAAACTAAAAGAAAGGCCGGGTCGCTGCGGCGCACCCCACCTCCGCCCAGGCGCAGGCGCGGGCACAGGTGCACCACGACCCTTGCCGGCCTGGAGCTCGCGAGCGCTGGGGACTGCCGGATCCAAAAATAATGTATTTATTGATTTGGTATTTTAACCACAGGTGTCTAATATATTGTCATGTATTGCATTAGATACTGGGAATTAAAAAAGTCCAATAAGATAGGCCCCTACCCCCTTAAAACATGTGTTGTCTGGGAGGACAAGAGATGCAAAATGTTATGGCTGCTTTGCCTGTGTCATGTCCTTGTGTTGTAACAAAGTGAGGTCATTCCAAGGAGGATAGTCAATTCTGACAGGAAAGTCAGAAAAGACTTGGAACAGGAGTGACTGCCGAACTGGATCCTGGGAGGCAAGGAGGTGTTACCACCAGAGTGATGCTTTAGATTTTTATTCTAAATCAAAGGTACAACATTTTGGTAGACCCTCCACCCAACTTTTAACAGCAGTGTGGCTAATATCCCCATTCAGCAGAAGTCATTTAGTTATTTACATACATGTTTTGCAACTCAACTAATTTTTCTTGGAAGGCAAATAAAGGCATGAAGGCCAAGGAAACAGTGCCAGGTCTGGTATGTTTTGGAAACTGCAAATAGTTTGGCATGGCTGGAGTGTAGGGTTATGGTAAACAGCAAGGCCAGCCACGTAGGAAGGGCCTGGGTTCTGATAGGCCTTGTAAACCAGGCTGAACAATTTGATCTTTATCCTCAAGGCTGTGGGGAGTCAATGAAATATTTTAATCAGGGGAATAAGAGTAGCAAATTTGGGCTTTTATAAAATCACTGGGGTGTGTGGGATGGATTGGAGGGTGTAAGCTGGGAGTAGGGAGGACAGTTAGGAAATTAAGGTAGTCCAGTTTCACACCATTGCCTGGCACACTGTAAATGATGTATGTGCCCTAGAGGGGAAGGGTCTCCATTTTGTCAGGAGAAAAAAGGAAATTATTGGAGCAATACTGAAAATATTACCCCATTTATGAAAATGCATGCACACAAAAGGGTTATATTCTTATGGACTATTTAAGACTAAGGTGTGAAAGGGATACACACTGGACTGCTAACAAGTGGTTATAACTTTGGAGAGAGGAATGGAATTGGGAGAGAAGAGATGAAGGCGAATCTTTACTTCTTTACCCATTTATTGCGAAAATTAAAAAAATATATATATCCATATTTATTTACATAAAAATTTCTGAGAAGAATGAATGGGGAGTGAGGGAGTGGAGGCAGGTGTTGGATACTATTCTCTGTGGGGTATGAATGTGAAGGGTGGAGATGAATGAGATAGTGACCCACAGGGTACTGCCTCAGGAAGAACCGGTGAACGCAGCCCACCGACCCACAGGGTACTGCCTCAGGAAGAACAGGTGAACGCAGCCCACCAGTTGACTGTTGGAGCACTGCCTGTGAGCGGGGCTCAGGCCTATGCCGTCCTTTCAGAAGGAGCCCACTTCTCATTTACCTATCCCTTGGCTTCTCTCCTCTTCACTCCCACTCAAGGGATGCATGGCCTTGGTTACTCTCACTGTAACTGCTTTACTTTGCTAAGGGAAATGATGCTTAATTAGTACTGGAAAGCAGAGCATTATTTCTAATTCACTGTATGGTCCAAGTCAAAGCACACCAAAAATCTATATCTGAACATATTTTGCATAATGCAGTTTACTCTTCTAAAGTGTGAAAATCATAACTCTGTTCTTTGGGATGATTTGGGACAGATGTGAAGGGCCTGGATCAGAACACATGGTGGGGAGGGGGAAGCATGTCACTGTGCACTGGGCTTGATGTATGAACATCAGTGCCCACCGAAGGTCAGCCTGGCTTTGGAGTCCCATTAGAGGCGGGCTCTGCTCGGCGGCGGGGGGGGGGGGGGGGGGGGGGGCCCTGCTGCCTAGGGGGGCAACCAGATGACCTAGCAATGTGATTTTTAGGAGGCCTGTATGAATGAGTTTTCCAGAGAAACAGAAACAATAGGAGAAACACATGAGATAGAGAGGGAAGGAGAAGGGGAGGGAGAGAGGGAGAGAGAGATTTATTTTAAGGAATTGGTTCATGTGATTATGGAAGCCGGCAACCTGTCAGCTGGACACCCAGAGAAGAGCCAATGTTGTGATTCAATTCCAAAAGCTATCTTCTAGCGGAATTCCTTCTTATTCAGGGAAGGTCAGTCTTTTGTTCTATTCAGGCCTTCAACTGATTGGATGAGGGCCCCCCACATTTTGGAGGAGGGTAATCTGCTTTACTCAAAGTCTAGTGATTTAAATGTAAATCTCAAACAAAAACACCTCCACAGAAACATCCAGAATAATGTTTGACCAGATATCTGGTTACCATAGCACTGCCGAAGTGACACATAAAATTAACAATCACAGGGCCCTTACTGGCATAAATTCTAGAGTGTCCTGACATATCCAACCCTGGTTTGGATAGGGCCAGCTTGTTCACTGTGGTGCCTCAAGGACGTGAGTCAGAGTTCCTAACAGAGGGACTAGACTGGCCTCCTGTTAATACCGAAGGGTTTAGTTTTGCTTTGGTCCCCAGCTCGTCACTGAGGCCCTAAGGAGGTTCCCCCTTGTATGACTGGTGCTTTCTTTTTTTAAAGATTTTATTTATTTATTTGACAGAGACAGAGACAGCGAGAGCAGGGGCACAAGCAGGGGGAGTGGGAGAGGGAGAAGCAGGCTTCCTGCTGAGCAGGGAGCCCGATGCGGGGCTTGATCCCAGGACCCTGGGACCATGACCCGAGCCGAAGGCAGACGCTTAATGGACTGAGCCACCCAGGTGCCCTGACTGGTGCTTTCCATGGAACATGGAGTCTGGCTTATTTTTTCTTTCTCCCCTCTGCCCCCCTTCCTCCCCCTTCTTCACTACAATTGACATACAGCATTATATTAGTTTTAGGTTTACAACATAATGATTTGATATACATATACATTGCAAAATGATTATCAGTTTAGTTAATGTCCATCACCTCACAGAGTTACAGATTTTTTTTCTTGATGTGAGAACTCTTAGGATCTACTCTTTTAGACACTTTCATATGATACAGTATCATTAATTATAGTCACCATGCTGTACATTATAACCCCGGGACTTATTTATCTTCTAATTGGAAGTTTGTGCCTTTTGACCACCTTGATGCATTTTGCCCACCTTCCCACCCCCTGCCTCTGGCAACCACTAATCTGTTCCCTGTATCTTTGAGCCCATGTGTGTTTTAGATTCCACATACAGTATGTCTTTGTCAGTCAGACTTATTTCACAGAGCATAATGCTCTCAAGGTTCATTCATGTTGTCACAAATGGCAAGGTTTTGTTCTTTTTTTTATGGCGGAATAATAATTCATTGTGTGTGGGTGTGCATATGTCTATCACATTTTCTTAATCCATTTACCCAACAGGCAGTGAAGTTGTCTCCATGTCTTGGCTATTGTAAATAATGCTGCAATGAACATGGGGATGTGGATACCTTTTTAGATGGTGATTTGTTTTCTTTGGATAGATACCCAGACTTGGAATTGCTGGATCATATGGTGTTTTTAGTTTTAATTTTTTGAGGAACCTCCATAGTGTCTTTCATTAACTTTTTCTGGTTCTCTTTTTCTTTCCTGGACATGTATCAGTTAACTTTGCTTCTTTAGGATTCCTGAAACCCAGAATGATGATCCTATTCTAGAAGAAACAGTGTGTTATCAGAGCAAACAAACAGAGGATTCCCAGCAAGATCACAGTGATACACGTGGAGCTGTTTCAGGCTGTTCTTGTCTGTGATCCTGGTAGGACTACTGCTGTCCCTGGCCTCTGTCACTGCCATCTGCCCCACAGGCTGCCTTGCTCTTCTCTTTTCATACAACTGAACTGGGCCTCAGAGGCCTGTTCCTGAGGACTGGTCAGCAGAGGGGAGTGGAGGCTGTAGTCTGATTAGGTAGGACAAGTGCTAGTTGTTTTTTTTTTTTAAAGTCCTGTTCTGGGCTGTTATGGGGAATGTCTGTTGCTTCTATCATAGCATCAGCTTCTTTTTTTTTGTAGAGAAAAAAATCACCATTGATTAGAAGCAGGGATGTCAGCATAACTAGAGGCATTTCTGCTCTAGGTTTTTGAGCCTCATGGAAAGTCCAAGATGATCTCTGTCTCTGTCTCTGTCTCTCTCTCTCCCTCTCCCCCTGGCACTGCTGGGAGAAAGCTGAGGATGTGAGGGAGTGGGATTAGGTGCTGGGCCAGCAGCAGGGGAGTTCTTCCATGTCTGCACATCTTCCTTACCCTGTACCCTGGACACTTGGATGAGGCTTGGGTCTCCTGGACTGGCTCTCCTTATCTTTATGACCTCAGGAGCAAAGTGACTCCCCACTGGGAAGCCAAAAGGCCATACCAGAATACCACCAGATACACAGATTTCAGGGTGCTGATTTTGTAGCAAAATGGCACAACATGACAAACTCTCTTTGGTAGCTTAGTTGCTGTAAAAAAATAGATGAATGTGTTCCACTAATTTATGAGCTTAGCTTGGCTAAGCTTACTAAAATCTTAGTAAGATTTTAGGTATGGGAACATTTAGAGACTTTATGTCTGTGATAATCAGATTTTCTTTGAAGTAAGGGGCAACATTATGTCCAGGAGAGAGGTGTGGCTGTGGGCCGGGAAGCCTTAAAGCATGGTGGGAGTTTATATTGCTGCTGTAGCGAATGGGAGAGGAAGACACCTGGGATATGCCCCTGGCAGCTGAACACTTGCCGAGGGCCCACCCAACACTGGAGACCTCACATTTCTAATAACACCTAATGACACTAATAATTGTGTCACTTTCTCATAGATTTCCTGGTAGATCTCCATTGCATATGTTAAATAGTTTGAATGCAGGAGTGGAGAAGTTAGATGGGTATATTGATCTAAAATTGGGGCTTGGCTTTAGAAGTGCTCAGAAGAAAAAGCAGGAGAGTTGAATGCTACCCCACAGAGTTGAGACCGGTAATGAAGTGAAGTCCAAGAGGCCAAGAACTGGCAGATCAGTGGTGGAGTCTGGGTCTGTAAAGTCAATGAGGCTGAAAAACCAACAGAGGGAAATGAGGCTATACTGTCCTGGAGATGAAGATGAAGCTGCAGCCCTCGGATGATGGCACGGCCATGGGAGTAGTGAGTACAGGGTGCTGGGTTTGATAAGCTGAGGATCGTTGAGGCTAGGTTGTTGTTGGGGCTTCTACATGAATGGTGAGGTCTTTCAAGATGATGAGAAGAGATGTGGGGTGCCAAATCCCAAAGGTTTCTGTGCGTGACTGTGACCAATCAGTGGATAGCACCAACGAGAGGAAGTGAGGGTATGAACCTTGAAGGAGGAAAGACTTCTTCATTCAGTATGGTAGCAGGAAAGTAAGAGTTGTAGATGCTGGGTACAGGAAGCCAGAAAAAGGCTTCATACAGGAGGAGGGGAAAGGCCTGATCCCAGTTGAATATGGCTGTTCAGAAGAATTAACTGGACCCCAGTGTGCTTAGCTCCCAGTGGTGTTGCAATGGCCTGTGGTGACCAGCAAGCCCTTAGGATTTGAGTGTTGCAAGGGAGAGAGGTCTGGATGGCGTAAGAAAACATCTTTGGGTAGGGAGCCTATTTTCTGTTTTTAAAAACATCAGCATTGGAACAGGTGATCTCCAAGGCATCTTCCTGGCTTAAAAGTTCTTTCCCGAATCTGAAAAAATGCTAATCAGGAGTTTGATCCCTTGTATTGCCCAGCTGAAAGACTATGGCTAGATTCTCAATAATATTTTCTTCATGTGAAAATCACTATTCCCTTAGAGGTAGAAAGTAGTGTACTTTAGAAATTCATGGGAAAAATAGTTATAGTAAAAGGTGTGAGTTGATTAAATGAGATATATTTGTGTCTGGTCTTGGAACAGTTTACTTAGGAGGGCCAGACTCCCTTCCATGCCCAAGATAAGAAATTTCAATTCAGGGCATCTCAAACAGAATCACTTTTTTTTTTTTTTTAAAGATTTTATTTATTTGACAGAGAGACACAACGAGAGAGGGAACACTAGCAGGGGGAGTGGGAGAGGGAGAAGAAGGCTTCCCGCAGAGCAGGGAGCCTGATGTGGGGCTCAATCCCAGGACCCTGGGATCATGACCTGAGCCGAAGGCAGACGCTTAACCAGTGAGCCACCCAGGTGCCCCCAGAATCACTTTTTGTGCATAAAACCTTTGTTTATTTCTCCAAGAATAATATTGAGATAATGTTGGATGCCTTTATAGATGTCTGGGTTTTTTTTTTCTCTTACTCAGCCTCATATCTTTCGAAAGAAGCAGAAAGAATAAGTCAGGGGAGCCAACAGAATAAGGGAGGTGGAAAGTTGAAGGGGGAAAGGAAGAAAGGAAAAACAAATACGCCCTCCCCCCAGATGCGCAAGAGAAGATCTAGGCTGAAAC
This sequence comes from Callorhinus ursinus, assembly GCF_003265705.2. Taxonomy (NCBI): domain Eukaryota; kingdom Metazoa; phylum Chordata; class Mammalia; order Carnivora; family Otariidae; genus Callorhinus; species Callorhinus ursinus. Next base: position 101,734,492 of record NW_027397066.1, read on the forward strand.
AGACTTTCATATTCAAAACTCGTAAGTTATGAGTTGTATGGGACTCTTGGCACGCTCTTTAGAGAGTGGTTCCAAGTCTGACAAGGAGAAAGGAGCAAAAGAAAACAAAGTGACAGATTTTGTGGTACAGAGGAAGGAAGAACATTCAATAATTGTGTTTTTAGGCCCCTTTTTGGGGGACGGAAGTATGAATAGAGCCTGAGCTCTAGTTGCTTTACCACTTGCATACTTTTATGATTTTTTTTTAACTTTACAAACTATAGTAATTAACTCTTTGTCTTTTGATTATAAAGAATGAGGAGAGATCATACAAGATTTTCTTTGGGAACATGAGCCCTCTTATTTCTTGGTATTTTCATCCGTTCCCCTGCTTTTCCACCACCCCCTCTACCCCCCCCCCAACTAATTACTTGGAACAAGGCACAATTTAAGCATTATTTCAACCAGCTATTCCTTGAGGAATGGCAAATGAAAAAAATGATAGTGACATGCTTCACAGAAACAATATGTTTCGGCGTCTAGCAGTAGACGAGGACTGGGACTGCTGATCTTTGGCCCTAGGTCACTACCAACCCTGGACCCTGCTTCCTTATCTTTAACCAAGAAGATGATTTCTTTGGACTGAGCTCCGAGGATTTTTGGCTCAAATTCTGCAGGAGGTTCAAAGAATCAGTTTCTGGGAAGGACTCATAATGTCATAAGAAATAGGCATGGCCAAAGGACAGGAGTAGAAGCCCAAAGAGGGCACTTCATGTCGGGCCTGTCCCCAGCGATGGCCAGAGTGATCCTAAAGTGATAGACATGTGAGGCCAGCCTCCCTTAGCCCGTAGGTGGCTCTAAATGTGGCTCTAGGAGCCACTCTTATCAGAGTGGAATTACGGAGGTAGAACAACAAGCAGGAACTGGCCTTCTAAATAGGGGCTACAAGTGATTCCTTAGCAAAAATGTGTTGAACAGCTGTTCTTGACATTAGAGAAAAATTCAAAACTATGGTCAAGTGATTGTTCTTTCCAGCCCTAGCCCTACCCTTGGTCCTTTTCTTAATTCTCACTTCTTTGTTAAGGTCATTCTCATGGATTCATCTTTCACATTTGTGCAGGTAACTGGTATCTCTGGGTTTGTGTATCAGTTGTGCCTTTTTTTAAAAAAGATTTATTTATTTGCTTATTTATTTATCTGAGAGAGAGAGCACGTGGTGGGGAGGGGCAGAGGGAGAGGGAGAGAATCCCAAGCAGACTCTGCCCTGAGCACAGAGCCTGCTATGGGCCTCAATCTCATGACCCTGAGATCACAATCTGAGCCAAAAACCAAGAGTCAGACACTTAATCGACCGTACCACCCAGGCACAGTTGTATGATCTTGGGTATGTTGTTTAATTTCTTTAAATACCAATTTCCCCATCTGCCTGGTGGTGATACTAGCTACTAAAAGCTACTGTGTTAGTACTGTTGTGAGTATTAACACCAAATGACACAGGCAGAATATTTAGTATCGTGCTGTCAGGTAGGAACCCTAATGGATGTTAGCAGTCACAGTTTATTATTCCTGAATCTCCCTTTTACACCCTTGTCTCTCATCTGTTCTCCAGCGTTTCAGTTAGCTACTGCTATCTAACAAACATCTTGAAATCTGATGGCCTAAAATAACCATTTTATTATTTCTCATGATTATGTGGATTGACTGTGGTTCAGCTGGACGGTTTTTCTGCTAGTACAGTTTGGGATTTCTCATCGGCAGTCAAATGGTGGCTGGGTAAGGAATATCTAAAGAGGCTTTATTTACATGTCTGTCACCATGGCAGTGGTAACTGGAAGCCTGTGGATCTCTTTATGTCTTCATGTGGTCTCTTCATGAGACTAGCCTGGGCTGCTTTAAAGAGTGGCTGGATCTCATGAGCAGTTTTCAAGAGAGCAAGCTCCAGTGTGTAAACACTGTTTACATCATGTCTGCTAATGTCCCATTGACCAAATTCAGTCAACGTGGCCCAAGACTAGAGTCAGTATGGGAGAGGCTACACAAGGTATGACTATCAAAAGGTGTGGTTCATTGGAACCACCAAAATAAGTCTACCACATCCAGTTTCAAAGTCTCTGCTGTCTGGAAAACATCTTCATTTGGACGTCACTCTGTTAACTTGAACCTAACTAACTTCTCTTCCAATCAAATGAGCAATTCATTTTTTTTTTTTTTTTGATGAGCATGGAGCTGCTGCTGGATCATAAACTGGATATCCTTATTTTATCAACTTTCTCCTTTCAGTTTTCATATTTCCAAGTTGAAACCTAAACATTTCCCCCCTTCTTTTTTTTTTTTTTTTACCAAAATTCAGACTTATGAAACTCTTACATTTATTCCTTTGTCCTCCCCGCTCACTGCCACCATCACAGTCCACATCCGTATTATCTTACACCTGAGCGGCCCCAGTAAATTTTCAGTTAGGTTTTCTTTAAACTCTACTTTTAGTATGATGTGGTTCTTTTCAAGAACCTGCAGTATGTTTATCATTCTTGTCTTGACCTAAACTTCCTGCTTGGTTTTTTTTTTGTTTTTTTTTTTTGAGGCCCTTAGTTATCTGACCCTACTCCATTTCTACAACTTTTTTTTTCTTTTTTACAATTGTGTGTCATTCACACGCCAGAACCTGAGAGTGAGGAGGGAAGATACTTAAAGTGTGTTTAAATCCATCTACACTATAAATATTTTAGAACACAGAGAGGAATGGAGGGAGCCAATATGGAGACAGAGCAAAAGTCCTGAAAACAAGAAATAAAGTGGAAGAGATTTAATTGTTGCTATTTGAATTTTTTGAGATTTAGGTAGGAGGAAAAGGGGAGATCAGATATTTCAGGGGATTCATAATTAAATCACCTTAAGTGAATTCCTTAATTAAAAAAAGCTCGTGAGCTGTCTTTTGTTCATTTGGGACATGGCTCAGTTGGGTCATACATCCACAGTCTTTTCTTTTTCTTCACAGTCTTTTTTATTGTTATCAGTGGTGCCAGGGTGTATGTTCTAGTGCTGGGCTTGGTACACAGTAAGTGCTTTATAAATGTTTGTTAGATGGAGAGTGTAAGCAAAACAGTTAAATCCATACATGTATAAACTAAATAGGCATCGACAAAGTCAAATAAAAGGGTGTATTTTTTATATATTAAATGAAGAGAGATGTAGAACCTAGGTTTATGAGTTCACCATGGAATGTAGACATCTGTTAAGCACTCAATACATATGCTCTAGACACTGAGACTAGAACTGGGGGGAATGAAGGCTTAGCTAGTAAGACCGTACAGTGAACGTACCTGTCTCTTCCGTGGGTAGAGCGTATAAAACATGTTAGGAGTGTGAGAAGAGAAAGCCATTGTATTTTTTTTTTTCTTTTTTTGGATCTATGAGCCTTTGGATCAGATAACATTTTTAAAATGGGCGTTGATTGAATAGCTTCCTGTTCATTTGAGGAAATAACATTGTAAAGTGATAAACATAGAAAGGCATTAACCTAAGGAGGTTTAACCAGCATATTCAGTTATTCACTGGATTATTTTGATACTGTTCATTTCCATCCCAGAGCACGGTATTTTTGTGAAACCAGTCAAAGTATTTAACCTCAATAATTGAGATATTGTGTAAGGATATGGCCAACACTTTTGAAGAATCTTTCCCACCCCTCCAGCTTTTAAGCATTAATTTCAAATACCCTATTTTAGAGAACTCAAGTGCAGAGTAGTCCACTTTATTAACTTGGACTTCAAGTCCGGGACATTCTCGGGGGGTGGAGCCATGCTCTTCTTTAACAGTGATCCTGTTTTCTTCTTTTAAATTCTCCACACAGCTGAAGAAGGGGCCCTGTTTCTTACTAGAGCCTTTCAGGCAAAGGAGCGGTTTCCAGCTTCCTACTAAATCCACCCAGCTATGTCACGCAGGGGATGCAGGAAAGAATTTTCCTTGGGAGGGCCTCCTCGGAAGTTTTGGAGATGGGCCTTGAGCTCTTGGCTGGAATTAGGGTTTTCCAAAGTGGAGGCTGTAGTACTGCTCGTCACTGATTGGGAGACGTGCTGCCTGGACTATTTTCATGAGAGTCAAATAAAACTCTCTTGTCTTAAGCCTGCTTTGAAAGGTGTTTTCCTAATGATTTTACCAGTCAAATAGAATGACTGTGTGGGAGAGCGCAGTTAAATAACTGGAACACTCTGGGCAGCTTCCATTCTCCACCCTGTGCCTCTACTTGCCTGCCCCCCTCCCAAGCTCCTCCTTCCCCAGGCACACACTTGCTGCTCTGTTTTCTGTTCTGGAGCTGCCTGAATTGCATGATTTTTATAGATGAATGTGAACTCTTCAATCCAGAAAGAGGTGCCAGGAACACAAACAGTCCAGCTAATTGGCATTCACCCCTAGGGGAGGAGCATGACCAACCAAGCTGGTTGCATTATCTCCATGGGGCACTTAACTTTGAGAGAAACCTCAGGCTTTCTCAAATCATCCAAGAAGCATTTCAAAAAGAGAAAGAATCGCCAAGAAAAGACTGTAATCAGGAGGGCCTCCATCTCTTGGGTATGTTGGATTGATGGCAAAAATACTTGCTTGTGGCAGCTTATAGTTTTATTGTGCATCTTATCTGAGCTATTTGTGATTTCAGGGTACTCCAGCCAGGTTCATAGCTTTTGGGAAGAGGGATTTCAAATTGGTGACCTACAAGCCACATCAAATTACCATCATAGACCGTGTGTGTGTGTGTGTGTGTGTGTGTGTGTGTGTGTGTGTGTGTGGGAGAGAGAGAGAGAGAGAGAGAGAGAGAGGGAGAGAGAGAGAGAAGGGGGGGTGAGGTAGGGAGGAGGGAAGGAAGGAGATGGGAAGTGGGGGAGATTCAAACTCTGCACTTGACTGGTACTGAGTAGTTGCTGCCCCACTAGCCAGGGACATGTGTCCTATATATAGTCCATGGTCCATGACCTCCCCACTCCTCCCTACTCTCCTTCATCTCATCAGTCAAGTTGATTCACTGTTCTGTGTTACTTGCATAGTCCCTGTAGGCCTTTGAGTGGGCTACCCTGTTTTTAGTACAAGTATTTTCATTTTTCATCGTGTTCCTTGAATTCTGAACTCCATTCTTCTGAGACAAACCAAAGGGGTTAAGGACTTTTCAAGAATTGATTTGCATTATAGAACTAAAATTTAGGAACATCAGCAGTTGTTTCTCGGGGAAAATATTTTTCAGCTATAGCAGTGGCCGACCCCGATTGAAGGTCTGACTTTCAACTACTTTTTCCATGTCAGGATATTGACTTCCTCAAGGGCCTGTCTGATGCTGGCCTCCAACAACAGAGCAGCTCTTCTAAAGCTTCAGAAGGCTCTGCTTGAAGAAATCTCCTCATAAGTAGCACAGACTTCTGCCCCAGGGGCCAGGGAGCTTCCTGCTAACTCAGTAAACATTGCAGGAGACACAAAGAAATGTGAAGTGATCACATGTTCTGTATTCACCAGAGCAGTTCTTGGAGTTCTTTTGCTAATGAAAAATATAAAAACCTGTAGACATTCAGCTATGTGAGGCACAAAAAAAAACATTTTTGTCTTGTCTTTGTACCCCTTCTACCACCTAATGTTTTAATATGACAACTAACAAGTAGCACAAGTGAATTTGAGCATATTTCTTTCTTCTAACCCTGTATCCTCACCTTTTAGTGGAAGTGTTCAGAGGTTATGAAGAAGAGAATGGAAGAAATGGAGAACCCATGGACGTAGAATAGCCCACAGACTATAAAATCAGCCCGTGAATCACTGAGAATTTGCTAAGTAGAATAAGCCAACAACAACAAAAAATAATTTTCAAATACTGATTCCTCTTTGAATCATCTCATATATTTTCCCTATGATTGTTAGAGTAAAATTAAAATTTAGTATTAACTGAAACTTTACATCAGATTTTTATGTTGTATAATACAGTTGATCATTGAAGAACGTGGAATTTAGAAGCACTGATTTCCCCCCACCCGACAGTCGAAAATCTGCATATAACTTTTGACTCCCCAAAACCTTAACTACTGATAGCTTACGGTTAATCAGAAGTCTTACCGATAACATAAACTGTCAATTAACACCCATTTTGTATGTTGCATGGATTTATATACTTTGTTCTTAAAGTAAGCTAGAGAAAAGAAAATGTTAAAATCAGAAAGAAGAGAAAATACATTTCCAGGGCTGTACTGTAAAAATTCTGCATATAAGTGGAACCACACTGTTCAAACCTGTGCTATTCAGGGCTCAACTATATTGTGTTTTATTCCATGTGCCCAGATAGGACCGAGCTCGAAGTGGGTCAACAATGAAATGAAAATACCTACGTACCATGGAGGCCAGTTATTTGGTCTAAGGGCTGTTCTACCTGTGGGTTCTCAATTTATCCCATTCCTTTTTACCATAGAAACTGAAGTTATAGTAAAAATAATGTCTAGAGGCATCGATCTTCCTTACATTCCTTGGCTTTTATTGTCTTCCCTCAAATAATTCTATGTATCTTAAAATATATATTTCAAATGTTAATTATTAAACTAGATGAGATTTTAACTAAGCTGACTTTTTAAAATTAATTTTATTTATTTTGAGGTAATGATAGATTCACATTCAATTGTAAGGAATAATACAGAGAGATTCTATGTACTCTTAGTTTTCCCCAGTTGTAACATCTTGTAGTACCATAGTGCGGTATCACAACTGGGATATTGACATTGACCCAGTCAAGATACAGAACATTTCCATCAAAAGGTTGCCCTTTTATAGCCATATTCAATTCCTCAACCCCACTTCTGGAAACTACCCGTCTGTTCTCCATTTCTATAATTTTGTGGCCAACTTATTTTTAGAAACATTTCTCTAACCATTGGTCTCTGGGGAGAAAAGACCATTTAACACTTGTATAGGGTTGATGCCTTTTGTAGGTGGAAGCCTATGTTTATCGGTGCAGGCTGTCATCGATGCTGTGTGTTGGTGTGCCAGGAGACAGTGTGGGCTCCTGAAATCCAGATGACTGAGACATCAGTACTGCAGTTCTTCTTGCCAGGGAATGCCCCTGCCAATGGTTGATGGAATTTTCCTGCCTAATGATGCTGCCTCCACAAAGCTGGCCAAGAAGTGCCCTTGGTAGCAGAGCACTTCAGGCCTCTTCCTGATGCTGGGCTAGTCAGATACTCTCTGGAGGCACCGGCAGCTGTGGAAAGGGTGTGGGAAGATGCTTTCTCTACCTATCAACCTGTTGTGACTATTTCCTGAGGAGTGCTGAGACTTTCCTTTTCTCTCCATCTTTGAAGTTATGTGCAGCTCTGCTTTGACCCTGTATTACACTTGGGACTTCTGGAATGCCTCAAGATACCAAATAATAGGCTTTTCTTTCTTGCTGTCAGTCTGACTTAATTATCTGATGCCACTATAGAAGTAAAACCAACCGCCATTCTTAAATGAGCAGCTGTGTTATTAGAAGAGCCAGGGATCATCTGACGTCTGCCGCCATTTGGGCCTTGTGTTACACTTGCTCTTATCTGTAGCTCAGCTAGCCTGACTGCTTCCATTTTAGGTCATGACGTATGCCCTCCAGTAGAGGAGATATTGGAAGAATTTGATTTTTGTAATTCTTTATGGATTAGAATTGCTTATAACAGCCTCCTCTTTGGCATAAATCAGCTGTACATTGTCAATTTTTTGTAATTGTGGAAATTAAATGGTATAGTGTAGAAGTAAAATCATGGTAAGAAATTTGGTATTTTAGACATAATGTATTTCATTTATTTTAATTTTAAATGGTTTTAAATGTTTTATCATTATTATCACATAGTAAAAACAATTTTTACTTTATGGATATAAGAGTTGATATTAATGGTATCATAAAGCCATGTCCTGACTGAGTAGTAAGGAGGGAACTCATAGATTTCTAAGGTTCTTCCTGCTCTTCTTTTCTTCCTTCCTATTTTTCTTACTTTCATATATTCAATTTAACCTTTTTGCAAACTGAGGAGTTGCTAAGAATTTTAATGAACCATCTGTGTGTCAAATGTTCTTACCTATAAATTTTAACTAGTCAGTTGAGTTGTGAAGAAAATGGGGTGTGGGTTTTGGGTCCTAGGATGAAAGGCAAAAGAAAATAATTTAAAAATGAAAGTTTAACGAGAGGGGCTATGTGAAGCTTGTTTGTTGTTTGTGGTCACAAAAAGAAGAAATAAATATAGGTTGTTGATCTTTGTTGATTATCACCTCAAGTAATCCATATATATATATATATACACACACAAATATATACATATATATCTATATATATACACAAATATATATATATATATAGAGAGAGAGAGAGATTTAATGTTTTTCATTTTCAACAAATGAGTTTCTTGTGTTACCTAGGCTCCTTTGTCAGTAATCTACATTAAAAAGCTCTTAGTACCTGGTCTTCAGCATTAAATTGGATAATTCCAACATATTTTTTTGCTCAAAAATATAATTCTAGTGGAAAGCTAACACACTTTATCACTCAATTTTAAATGTAAAAGTTTGTTTTGAATGAGTAAGAAATTAAAATATGTTCAGTGTTCTGAGATGAAGATGCTAGGAAATAGGAGTACCTGTCATCTGCAGACCAGTGATATAGCATAAGAGAATCTTTTTTTGTTTTGTTTTGTTTAGAAATCTTTTTATCATTAGAGCATTACACCTTTTTCAGAACGGGTATAATTTACAGAAATTATACAAGGCAACTTTTTATCAAAGATTGATATTTTGCTACGCTTTAACTGAAATGTTATTTCATTTGTAAAAACCATCTCCGATTACAAAAAAATAATCAAAAACCTAATTGGATTTAAGTTGCTTTTCCAAATGTCCTAAGATCTTAAGCAGGCTCCATGCCCAGCGCAGAGCCCAGTGCGGGGCTCGATCTAATGACCCTGAGATCATGGCCTGAGCCGAAATCAAGAGTCAGCACTTAATGACTGAGCCACTCAGGTGCCCCTAGACAACTGATTATCTTCGTGTATTGAGAGTTTCTGTTTGCTTCTGTTTCAAATTACTTAAATGACAAATAACATTAATGCTAGCCCATCTAAGAAACACTGTACAGTTGCCACTAGCAGGTAAGCTCTGTGAGGGCAGAGACTTTGCAGATGTTGGTTAAAGTTGTATTTCTAGCTCCTGGAATACTCCTGACATAAAAGGCCACCAAGATCACTTTGTTGAATGAATGAATAAATAAATAGTTAACACGGGATAATAGGTTGAGAAATTAGTGTAAGTCTTTGTCTTCTCACTTTGAGAATAGTGAAACTACAAATTGATTTGCTGTAGGTAAAGAATCAGCCTCCCTCTGGTAAGATATTATATATAGGATAAATGACATATTTTTTTAAGATACCCCAGACCACATTTTGTAGGTCACACTTGCCCTCTCCTAGATACTCTCATCCTCAAGTACAAGGTTTCCTAACAAATAATATAATTCCTTGAATCTCAAAACAAAGCAATGGAAAAGAAATAGGTAGAGTAAGAGGCCAACATATTTGATGATAACTCTGTACTAAAACTTGTATATGGAGAGAGATCTAGTATCATCTCATCTTCACTGTAGCCATAGGTAATAGCAATTCTTGTCCATTGTGCAGGTGAGGAAGTAAGCTCAGCCTGTAAATGGTAAAGCCTGATTTTGAGTCCAGTTCTGTTTGACTCCAAAATCCATGCAATTTGACACCATATTTTTTTCTGAATACTACATTCTAATTTCTGTGGTTTATTTCAGTCGAACTTCTTGAAGAAGTTGTTTGCACTCACTGTTCCCACATTCTTACTGTGGTTAAATCCAGTGAATACTTTTCAGTCATGTTAGCAGTCTCCTTTTGCAGCAATTGACCATGAAGGGCTTTTTGTAGGTCCCACTCGAGATTATGTCTTCACTTGGTTTTTACTCTTCCTGGTTTTCTACCGCTGACTATTCCTGTGGGGTTTCATTAAATTTATGGGTTATTTGGGGGGAAAAGTGACATCTTAACTATATTGAGTCTTCCCATTTGTAAGCATTCATACCTCCCAAGTCTTTTAAAAATGACTTTTGATAAAGTTTTAGAATTTTCTCCATAAAAGTCCCAGGAACCTTCAGTTATTATCACAAATGGTATCTTTTAAAGAAATAATTACATGTTCTATCAGTTTGTTGTGAGTTACGGAAACTCAATTGATTTTTATATATTCTATATCAAGCAACGTTGCTGAATTATTTGTAATGGTTTATTTGTATTTTATTTTGACATTTAAAACACTTTATTTAGAAGTAATCTTAGATTTACAGAAGAGTTGCAAAGATTTTAGAGTTCTCCTGTAGCCTTCACCCAACTTTCCCTAAGGTTAACATCTTACATGACTATGCCACTTTTGTCAAAAATAAAAAAAAAAATGATACTGGTACATTACTGTTAACTACAAACTTTATTTGGATTCCACCACTTTTTCCACTAATGTCCTTTTTCTGTTCCAGGATCCAGTCTAGAATATCACATTGCATTTAGTCTTTGATTTTTAATGTAGAAAATCGTACTATCTGCAAAGAACAACAGTTTTGTCCGTGTGTGTGTGTGTGTATGTGTGTGTGTGTGTGTGTGTGTGTGTGGTGTAGGTATCAGGTGTGTATATACATACCTTCCGGTACTCGCTTGGGCTGACCACTCTTACCCAGGCTCTACTTGCTCTATGTCTTCTACTCCTCCTATAAATATTGGTGCTTCCCAAGATTCTGTCCTTTGTCCTTAATTCACACCTGCTATACATTGTTCTGGAGGATCAAAGCCACTTTTTATCTCCCTGTGTGGATTCAGTGTAGCCTCTGTGCCCCCAGGGAGTCACTTGTTTGCTACAATTACCAAATTTTTATTTCTAGTATAGATTTCTTTTTTGAGCTCCAGATTCATATAACTGTTTTCTGGATATCTCTATCTGGATTTTCCACAGACTTCCAATATGTCTTAAGGGAGCACATCTCATTGTCTTCTCTTGTCCCTCCTCTTGCATTTCCCATCTCCATAATCTGCCAGTTATCCAAGATAGGTTCTGAATTCCTCCCTCCCTTTTTTCCTTCCTCTTTTTTTTCTTTTTTCCCTTCCTTCCTTCTCTGCCTTCTCTCACCTCCATTCCCTTCATTCCCTTCCTACCTGCTCCTATTAATTCTGTTTCCTTCATTTCTCACGTTTACCTTCTCTCCATTCTAACATTTCATTAAAAGCTCTCATCATTTCACGCTATCAAACTCCTTAACACAGTATTCAGAGCCTCTGGCCTCCACTCCATCTTGTCCCATGATGCTCTTTTCCACAGCACACACAACACCCTCACTCTCTGTGCTAGCCGGACCTAGTCACCTGACGTTCCTTGGATAAGCGTGTTTTTCCCTTTCTCCTTTGGAAGTTGTATACAGATGCTTTTGTTGTTGTTGTTGTACTTTTTTTTCCTAACTCCTGCTAATTCCTTTGGTCTCTATTCGGTTGTCACTATTTCCAGGAAACCTTTAATTTCCCACGCTGGGTTATATCTACCTTCTGAGAACTCTCAAGGTAGTTTGTATTTCTCTCATGACACTTTAATTTAATTTAATATTAGCATTAGAAAGCCACCAAAAGTCTATGTTTATCAAAATTGTTAACTTCTGTGTATCAAAAACTTAATATTGTGAGTGGTCTCCAGCTTGCTGAAATGATCTGGTTTACATCAGTGTCCAAGGTCCAATTTATTTATTTATTTTTAAAGATTTATTTATTTATTTATTTATTTGACACAGAGAGATACAGTGAGAGAGGGAACACAAGCAAGGGGACTGAGAGAGGGAGAAGCAGGCCTCCCGCTGAGCAGGGAGCCTGATGTGGGGCTTGATCCCAAGACCCTGGGATCGTGACCTGGAGTCGAAGGCAGATGTTTAACGACTGAGCCACGCAGGTGCCCCCCAAGGTCCAATTTAAAAAGGTCTTTTAATGTAGTGGTTTTTTTTTATAGGATATATATGTATGTATCATTGATACAGAAAACCACATAAAACATCTCATCCTTTAATGAATTACTAGGTGAACATTCTTGTACCTGTCACTCAGATCAAAAAAACAGAATTTTGCCAGCCACTCTAAAAGCCTCTCTATGTCCCCTGTCACAATCATAGTCCCTTGCTTTCCCAATAAAAGTGTACAGATTTTTATTCTAATCACTTTTTCTTTTTTTTTTTTTTTTTTAAGATTTTTATTTATTTATTTATTTGACAGGCACAAGGGAGGGGGCAGAGGGAGAAGCAGGCTACCCACTGAGCAGGGAGCCCGATGTGGGGCTCCATCCCAGGACCCTGGGATCATGACCTGAGCCGAAGGCAGACGCTTAACTAACTGAGCCACCCAGGCACCCCATAATCACTTATTATTTCTTAATAGTTTCATCACACCAATAGGCATCCTTAAATATTCTACTTTGTTTTGCTTTTTAAATAGGTGTGTTTTAAGCTGTCAGTCTGGATTTTGCTGATTGTTTTAGCTCTCTAGGACTTGGCTATTTAGGACAAATGTGGCTTATTTCATGCCTCGGTTCTAGAATGACATTCTACCTGGAATATCATTCCTCCCTGTCTCCCTACCCTCTACCTTCTCCATGAAATTATTTCCTACTCACCCTTCAAAACTTAGCTGAAATCTCATCCCTCCTAGAAAGATTTCCTGATTTTCCATCTAATAACATGTCCTTTTCTGTAGTCCTATAGAACCTGTATAAAACTCCAGTATCACACCAAGGGCATTGCCGCAATTGTTCCTTTACCCGTTTTTCTCTTGCATGAGATGCCTTCATCCACCACACGCTCACTAGATACTTCTGTACAGTAGGCACCGTGCTAATGCATGGGATATAGAGATGGATAAGTACTTCTCACTGCCCTCAAGAACTGCATAGTCAGGAAGGGGCAGATCAGTATGGTATAAAATTGTTCTGAGTGGAGAAAACAGGACAATAGGAGAGTATAGAGGAGAGGGTCCCTCTCCTAAACTGTGGAGAGAAGGGAGGAGGGAAGGACCACAGAAGGTTTCCACAGTAAATTGTAATTCCAGAGTCTAGCTCAGTGTGTGCCACAGAATAGTACTTATTATATAACAAACAGGAATGTTCTATTTTATAGTCATTTATTCAGCACCTTTTAGGTGGCAAACTTTGTAGTATTATCATGGAGAAAATACCTTTTTTAATAGCTATGGAAGACACTTTTCAAGTGTATAACTGAAAACCTGTGTTTAAAGTAGGGGTTAGTTTTTATAGAAGATGAAAAACCAAGGCTTTAACATTTATCTAAGTATAAAAATATAAATTGGTTTTACATTTCCAGACACTTTTAAATTTCCAGGCTGAGGATGACAGCTTCCCTGGTTAGGTGCAGACAGAATGGATTTTTATGGTTCACAAGAGTTGATGATTAAGTCATCCTCCATTTTTCAGAACAAATTTTGTTTTGCAGTCCTGTCTGTTTATGATATTTTCTTTCCTGACAAGTGCGGAAAATTTTAAAATGTACTCTTTATATGGAAATTTAATGTAATTGCTTTCATTTCCTTTCTTAAAGTACTTAATATTTAAACCTCTTATGAAGACCTTCTTCCCCTCTTCCCCCCAGCAAATGAAATGTGTCTTTGGCTTATGCCTTTGCTAGGTCATAAGATCCACTGGCTTTGCTTATTAAGAGTCTTCTAAATCTCAAGTATGATTATTGTATCTTTCCTCCCCATGATGCCAGTGCAACATGGAACAGTGACAACTAAAAATCTAACTTGAATGCAACCAGATTTATTTTCACTGGATTGTACTGATTTCAGTATTTTTGAGTGCTCACTGAGATTTCACATTGTACAGAATCTGCAGAGTATCTGAGGGACTCTATCTGGAACATTAGCACAGTTTTTATACCTGTTATGGACTGAATGTTTGTGTCCCCCCCCTCAATTTATACATTGAAGTCCTAACCCCAATGCAAAGGTATTAGAAGGTGGGCCTTTGGGATGTCCTCTCTCACCACTTTTATTCAACACAGTACTGGAAATCCTAGCCACAGCAATCAGATAAGAAAAAGGAATAAAAGACATCCATTGGTAAGGAAGAAGTAAAACTTTCACTATTTGCAGATGACATAATACTATATATAGAAAATCCTGAAGACTCCACCAAAAAACTACTGGAACTGATAAATGAATTTGGTAATGTTGTAGGATACAAAATCAATGTACAGAAATCTGTTGTATTTCTGTCCACAAATAATGAAGCAGCAGAAAGAGATATTAAGAAAACAATTCTATTTACAGTTGCACCAAAAATAGTAAGATACCTAGGAATAAACCTAACCAAAGAGGTGAAAGACCTGTACTCTGAAAACTAAAAAAACACTGATGGAAGAAATTGAAGACAACGCAAATGAAAAGATACTCCATGCTCATGGATTGGAAGAGCAAATATTGTTAGAATGCACATACTATCCAAAGCAATCTACAGATTCAATGCAATCCTTATCAAAATACCAACAGCATATTTCACAGAACTAGAACAAATAATCCTAAAATTTGTATGGAACCACAAAAGACCCTGAATAGCTAAAGCAATCTTGAAAAAGAAGAACAAAGCTGGAGGTATCACAATCTAATTTCAAGTTATACTACAAAGCTGTAGTAATTAAAACAGTATGGTACTGGCACAAAAATAGACACAGATCAATGAAACAGAATAGAGAGCCCAGAAATAAACCCATGATTATGTGGTCAATTAATCTTTGACAAATGAGGCAAGTGTATGCTATGGGAAAAAAAGATGATCTCTTCAACATATGGTATTGTGAAAACTGGACAGCTATATGCAAAAGAATGAAACTGGGCCACTTTCTTACACCATATACAAAAATAAAAGTGGATAAGGACCTAAATATGAGACTTGAAACCATAAAAATCCTAGAAGAGAGCATAGGCAATAGTCTCTCTGATACTGGCCATAGCAACTTCTTTTTTACATAGGTCCTTAGGCAAGGGAAACAAAAGCAAAAATAAACTGTTGGGACTACATTAAATAAAAGCTTCTGATTTTATCAAGAAACTAAAAGACAACCTACTGAATGAGAGAAGGCATTTGCAATGACATATCTGATAAATGGTTAGTATCCAAAATATATAAAAAACTTATACAATTCAATACCAAAAAAGAACTCCACCAAGTAACCCAATTAAAAAATAGAAGAAATAAACGTACACTTCTCCAGAGAAGATGTACAGATGGCCAAACAGACACCTGAAATGTTGTTCAACATCACTCATCATTGGGGAAAGGCAAATCAAAACCATAATGAGATATCCTTTCATAATTGCTGTCAGAATGGCTAAAATAAAAAACACAAGAAACAAGTGTTGGCAAGGTGTGTAGAGAAAGGGACCTCACCAGACACGAAAGCTAATAACCTTGATCTTGGATTCCTCAGCCTCCAGAACTGTGAGAAATAAGTGTTTGTAACTTACGTCACCCAGTCTATGGCATTTTTATTTTTATAGGCTGGATAATCTAATTGATACAATACCTTTTAATACATTGGTACCCAAATTAGTATTAACTGCCCAATGAACTGCCTTTGGTTACCTGTTTTTGTTCTTTTATAACCTAAAAAACTCTTTATTAGAGAAAGTTTAAAATATTTACAAAAATAGAAGGACCAGTATAAAGATCCCCATGTATCCATTATCCAGCCTCAGCAGTTATCATCACATGACCAATTGTTTCAACTATACGTCCACTAGCTCTTTTTCCCCTCCCTGGTACTGCATTATTTTGAAGTATATCCTAGGTGACATATCATTTTATCAAATATTTTAGAAAATAATTATGTAAGTCATTATGTAAGTAATATGTACATATTAGTACATATTAGATACATAAATGATTAATATGTGTCTCTAAAAGATAAGGACTTAAAAAAATAATCAGTTCCATTCTCATGCCTAAAATTTAAAAATTCCCTTAGAAGCAGAAAATATCCAGTCAGTGTTAAAATTTCCCCTTGGCCTTATATTTTTCTACAAAAAAAATTAAAAATATTTGCTTTAATCAGAATTCAAATAAGGTTTACACATTGCTTTTATTGTATGTCATTTATGTTATCTTTAAAACAATTTTTTTAAGAGATTTTATTTGAGAGCATGAGTGGGGTGGGGGTGGAGAGGAGCAGAGGTAAAGGGAAAATCAGACTCCCTGCTAAGTAGGGAGCCCAACACAGGGCTTGATCCCAGGACCCTGAGATCATGACCTGAGCCGAAGGCAGACACGTAACTGACTGTGCCACCCAGGCGCCCCCCTTATGTATCTTTTAATTGAGAAACATCCTCTCCCTCTTGGAACTCATGAACTCATGAATGTGATTATTTTCATAGTCATGTTTAATATGGTACACACTTATATTTTATTCTAGATTATTTTAAAATGCTGACGATGCTAACATTGTTATGTTCCTCTAAAAGTAACATATACTCAATGAAGAAAAATTTCAAAATATCAAAATGTATATGAAAATAAAATATTTTTGTTTCATTATTCTATAACTGTTAATTCTTTGGGATAATTTTCTATTAAATTGTATATATTCAAGTGTATAATTTTTATTAGTAAGTATTCCCTCTGCTATTACTTTGGGCTTAACTGAAATTAGAGATTTTTTTTTAAGATTTTATTTATTTGACAGAGAGAGATACAGTGAGAGAGAGAGAGCACAAGCGGGGGAGTGGGAGAGGGAGAAGCAGACTCCCCGCTGAACAGGCCCAACGTGGGGCTCGATCCCAGTACTCTGGGATCATGACCTGAGCCAAAGGCAGACGCTTAACGACTGAGCCACCCAGGCACCCCTGAAATTAGAGATCTTAATTAGGAATCTTTTTTTGGGCGCCTGGGTGGCTCAGTTGGTTAGGCGACTGCCTTTGGCTCAGGTCACGATCCTGGAGTCCTGGGATTGAGTCCCACATCGGGCTTCCTGCTCGCCAGGGAGTCTGCTTCTCCCTTTCCCGCTCCCCCCTCTCATGCTCTCTCTCTCTATCTCATTCTCTCTCAAATAAATAAACAAAATCTTAAAAAAAATTTTTTTTTTGTAGTTCTTACTCTTAATAATAGAGAACAAGGTGGATACCAGAGGGGAGGGGAGTGGTGGGATGGGTGAAATAGGCGATGGGGATTAAGGAGCACACTTGTGATGGGAACAGGGTAATGTATGGAACTGCTGAATTATTATACTGTACACCTGAAACTATAACACTGTATGCTAACTGGAGTTAAAATATATATAACATAAAGTAGTAATAAGGCAAAAAAGATCTTTTTCTAGTTCTTGTGGTAGAAGCTTTGATTTTTCACAATTTTTGCTTTGCTAGTATAAACACTTAAAGCTATAGCTTTTCCTTTAAGCATGTTGAGTATCCATTATCATGCAGTTAGGAAATATTTTCTAATTTCCCTTGTATTTATCTGTGTTTTTTGGAAGTGTACTGCTTAATCTCCAAATACTTGGAGGATTTTCTAGATAACATATTGGTACTAATTTCTAATATAATACTTTGTTTGATTTTAATCCTTTTAAATATATTGAGACTTGTTTTATGGCCAGTATGTAATTTATTCTTGGGAGTATTCCTTAAAAAAGAATGTATATTCTGTTTGGGTGTAGTGATCTTTAAGTGTCAACATGTAAAAGTGAAGTTGGATTTTCATACCTCATAACAAAAGTTAACTCAAAATGGATCAAAACCTAAATGGATAAGGTAAAACTAAACCTCCTAAGAGAAAAGCTTAGTTGTAAATCTTCATTCATGACCTTGGATTATGCAGTGGTTTCTTAGATAGGACAATAAAAGCACAAATAATAACAAAATTGATAAACTGGATTTCATGAAAATTAAAAATTTTCTACTTCAAAGGACAACATAAAGAGTGGAAAGTCAACCCACAGGATGGGAGAAAATATTTGCAATATTAGAGTTTTTTGTCTAGAATATGTAAAGAATTCTTACAACTCAGTGATAAAAAGACAACCTAATTTAAAAATGAGCCAAGGATCTGAATAGATATTTCTCTAAAGAAGATATACAAATAGCCAATGAGTACATGAAAAGATGCCTAATATCATTACCCATCAGAAAAATGCATATTGAAACTATGAGATATCACTTCACACCCAAGTAGGCTGGCTGTAATAAGAATGAACAGAAACAGAAAAACAGAAAACAAACAAACAAACAAACCACCAAAAACAAAAACCCAAAACACAGACTATAACAAATGTGGTCTGCATGTGGAGAAACTGAAACCCTCAATTTCTAGTGAGAATGTAGAATGGTTGCTTTGAAAAGTCTGACAATTCCTAAATGATTAACCATAGTCACCATATGACTTAGTAATTTGACTTTTCAGTGTATATCGAGAAGAAATGAAAATATGTCTACCCAAAATTGTGTTTCTGTAGCATGTTCATAGCAGTATAATTCATAGTAGCCAAAAAATGGAAACAAAACAAATGTTCATCAACCAATGGAGGCAAATCAAATGTGGTTCATCTATTCGATGGAATGTTATTTGGCAATAAAAAGGAATTAAGTACTGATAATGGCTACCACATGGATGAACCTGGAAAACCTTATGCTAAGTGAAAGAAGCCAGTCATAAAAGACCATATATTGCATGATTCCATTTATATGAAATATCCAGGATAGAGACAGGAAGTAGATTAGTGGTAACCTAGGCCTGGGGATGGTGGTACTGGGGACATAGGAGGTGTCCTAAAGGCTATGGGATGATGAAAATGTTCTAAAATTGATTGTAGTAATGGTTGCACAACTCTGACTATACTAAAACCACTGAATTGTATGTACACTTTAAATGAAGTGTATCATATCTGAATTACTATAGACTGTTAAAAAACAAAGGAACCAGGAGCACCAATAGTTCAGGACAAGAGCCCTTGATATTACTTAATATCATTGTGACTTTAGAAAAAGAACTTGTCAGCTGGAGTTAATTGATTTGAACAATTCAAATTCACTAGGCAAATAAGCATAGGATAGCTTACAATGCTGGCAATTAATTTTTTTTAGCAGTTTTCAAATGACTATGATGTTAAGAGGAGAATAAAGTCTCAGGTGAATGAAAGCTACATGATGTAAAAAGAAAAAAGTCAGGTCAAGTTGGTAGATAATGTTATTCATATATTCCATATTCTTATTTTCAATTTTTGCTTGAGATATTTTAGGATTCTATTATTAGGTGCTACACATTTAAGATTATTATGTCTTCTTGATGTATCTGACCTCTTATCATCATGGAATCACCTTCTCATCTCCACACTACTTACCTTGAAGTCCACATTATCAGATAAAATTAATATAGCCATATCAGCATTCTTAGGGTGTGCATTTTTTCCCCATGTTTTTGCTTTGTCTTTGTATTTGAAGTGCTTTTCTTATAAACAACAGAGTTGAGTTTTGCTTTTATATCTTGTTGACAGTTTTTTCCCTTAAATGTAAATGTTTGTTTACATTTAGTGTAATTATTGATATGTTGGGTTTAATCTGCCATCTTGGAATTTGTTTTCTAATTTCCCCATCTGTTCTTTGTCCAGCTTCTCTTTTCCTTCCTTCTTTTGGATTGAGTAGTTTTTTTGTATTCTATTTTGCCTTATAGCCCAGCTGCCAACTGTTTGGGTAGGTCAGGAGTTAGCCTTGCTCTTGAACTCAACCCCTGGCTTGTCTTGGAAGATCTCTCTTCATCCTGCTTTGTATATCTCTCTTCATCCTGCTTTCCAGTTGGTGAAGGCTCAGTGCTTGTCAGAGGGATCTTACTCAGAGATTGTCCTGCTCCTAGCCTTCAGGGAACTGCTGCTTTGCACTCAGCAAAGGCCTGGGGGTACTTCGGGAAGATTTCTCAGTGCTTCTGTTCTGTCTGAGCCTTTGATGTGTAGTGGTTGTGCACTAGGTGCAAACTGTGTGAAAAAGAACTGGCAGGTGGGTATGGAGTAGTTCTTTGATTAGAGCTCCTCAGAACTCTAATTCCTCACATCAACAGCTGTTAAGAGTTAATAAAGTTTCAGCTGGTTTCTCCATACTTTCCTTTTTGGCAGGTTTATTCTTTCTCCTGTCAGAGATAAAAGCAGTTAGGCATCTCTTTTTTGGGAAGGGATCATTTGTATGTGGAATTTAGTTCATTTAGGTTACTTTGCTTCTCAGCTTTAATGGGTTTTTAAAGAAAATTTATGATTTTATGGCTTATACAGCTTGTTGTTTTAGGCTAGGGTTATTTCTAAAGTGTATATTTTTATAATTATATGGCAATGGAAACATTTTTTAAGCATCTACAGTTAATGTTTATTTTTTAGTGGCTTCTTGAGTGATAATTGCCTAGTGTGGAATACCCAAGGAGTCTGTAAAAGGTCAATGAATAAATGAATGGTGGCATTTACTTTAGGTATTGAGTCACTGGTATTGGCCCCACATTAATATACATAATCTCCCTTATGATCAGTAATACACACTTAATGATGGTGAGCTACGGCTAGGGTACAGTTTATTGATTAAGCACCAAAAGAAAGTATAGTGATTATGAAATCTTGCCTCATGAGCATTTATGCAGCCTTATGAGTTAAAATATATTCATAATTATATTCATAATTAATATGGCTTATGTGGATCACTTTAGAGCTGTATACAAGGTTTGGTCATACTCATTAAGATAATTTTGGTTATATTTGTTAAAAATAAAGCTTATTTTTTACACTTCCCTGTAATGCTGTGAAAAAGACTTTATGCCCTTTGTTTAGTTTTCATGTTTTGATTGTATTTCTTTTACCTTATATTATCTTTTAAGATTCTGTAGAAGAATTTTGCCTGGTAAGTGCAGGCTTACCTAATGCTATGCTCTCTGAAATCTAGGAGTGACTGGTCCACAGAGGAGAATCAGGCATTAAATGTTCAACAGATTTTTTTAAATGTAAATTCTCAAACATTCATAAAGTAAGTAGTGCAAATAGAATAATAAACTCCCATGTTTCTAATAACAGTTGGCATAGGTTAATCAAATTTGTTTTATTTATCCTGCCCACTTTATAAAAATTTGGTAGAATATTTTATTTATTTTTGATTGGTAAAATGTTTTAAAGCTAATCTCAGATGTTATGTCTTGTCTTACCTGTAGGTTGCTCTGCCTGATACAGAAAATTTTAAAACATAATTACTGTGACATAATAATATCAAATAAAGTTAATAATTCCATAATTTTTCAAACTGCTTTTTCATGTCATGTTTCCCTAGCTACCTGGAAACACCTGGGAAAATTAACTTACTTTGTTTCTAATGTTATCTGATTAATATTATGCTGATTTCTAAACATTTGAATATTTACTGGTTTTTTTTCTTTTTTTTTTTTTACTGTTTTTTTTCTATTGCTCTCAAGAATGCGCTAGTTATGTTCATAGGTCATATAATGGCCTATGAAAAAATTCATTCTGAGACCAGGTAAATTTTATAAACAATGTATACTTGATCCCCTTATGGTGATTTATAAGATATATAATGCAGATTATAAGTAGCAAAGGTCTGAGAAGTTTGGCAATAAAGAGTTAACTTGGCTTATCCAAGAGTCTCCTAAATTTATTTAGCCCCAGAACCTGTTTTTTATGTAACCTCTGTTAGCTAAAATATATTTTGGAGAATACTATTTTAGGCAAGAGAATGCTTCCTCTGAATGGCAAAACAGAAGCTGTTAACTTCATTTATATTTGAATTAATTATCCTTATGGCATAATCATAATCATGTAATATATATTTTTTCCCTAAAATCTGCTTAATATTGATAATGCAGTACAACAGGTCATCCTCTTCAGGATCTTACATTCTGAAAATCTTTCAACACACTGTAAAAGCAAATCAAGTATGGGCATTTTGTTTTTTCATGAGATATTTGCCAAAAAAAAAAAAAAAAAAAAGGTATACACCACAACCCGTCTGTAAAGAAAGATAAATGCATTGGTATTGTATTAAAGGGGAAGCTAGAAATAAGATGTGTAGAAACTTAAGGAAATATAAACCAAAAGATAATAGTGATCAATTAGATTATATTTTATTTGTGAAGGACTGGTTAGAAATATCTTTAAAGGGGCACTGGGGTGACTTAGTTGGTTAAGTGTGGACTTTTGATTTCGGCTCAGGTCATGATCTCAAGGTCATGAGATGGAGCCCAGGTCAGGCTCTGCACTCAGTGTGGAGTCTGGTTAAGATTCTCTCCCTCTCCCTTTGCCCCTTTCCCTGCCCCATCATCCTGCGAGCATGTGCACTGTCTCTCTCTCAAAAAAAAAAAAATTTTTTTTAAGAAGTTTAAACTTAGGCAGTAGTGTGGAAATCTTACATTTTTATGTACTTTTATTTTTAAAAAAGATTTCTTTATTAGAGGGAGAGAAAGCATGAGCAGAGGCCAAGTGGAGGCTAATTGCTCATCAAAGGAAAACATTCTCCATTCTGCCACTCTTCTCTGCTCACTGACACTAGAGTGAGAAGGGAATCTAGAGGCACTCATGTTCTAGAGGATCTGCATCTCATCCTAATATGATCTAATGGACACTCATCCCTGGCCCCCCACCTTGCCAACCCTCCAGAGTGGATTAGCTGGTTGCCCTGTCTTCATATAGCATAAATGAGTAGACGGTTGTTTTTTCTGTGATGCCACAAAAGCAATTTTTCCATTACAGTCAAACTGCAACTTCAAGCAGAAGAGAGAGGGGTTGTGTCCATCAAAGGAGTATGTGCAAATCGCTATCTTGCCATGAAGGAAGATGGAAGATTACTGGCTTCTGTAAGTAATACTCTTTTTGTAGTTTTTTTTTTCTTTGTTAGCTTTCGTTGCTGTTAATTTACTAGTATTGGTATTTATTCTTTATTAAGGATCTTGCAAGTATTATATAATTTAACCTTAATATTCACCCAGAAAATAGTATTACTCTCTTTATTTCACAGATACAAAAACTGAAGTTCTGAGGGACTAAGTAACCATGGAAACACAGCTCATAAGAGGTGGAGCCTGGATGGCACTTGAGGCAGTCTTGACTCTAGAGCATGAGCTCTAATTCATTGCATTTTACTGCCTTCTCTGCAAAGCTATTAAGCTATAGTTGTTTAAAAAAAATTCTTATATTGTGCAGTTTGAAGATCAGTGGGATGGACATATACAATTTTGAGTATCAGTTTTTAAGTTTCTTTTTTCAGATTTCACATACAAAAAGTTTGCAGTATAGAATACTAGGTGAGAAAGTGGGTTCTTAACCTAGATACTGATACTGGCACTACCACATATTAGCTGTGTGTGCTTGAGCAAATTATTCCGAGTTAGTTTCCTTACCTGTAAAATAGAGACAATAATGATCCTATCTTATAGAGTTTTTGTGAGGACTAAATTAGAGAATTTATATCAAATGCCAAAATCCAGGTCATGCATAATAGGTCCTCAAAAGTTTTACTTCCTCTTCCTCTACTTATTTATATATAAGCTCATTAAGGACAAGGACTGTACTTTTTCACTTTTTATCACAGCTAGTCAGTAGTCCTAGCTCCTGGCTAGTACTCTTTTCACTAAATGTAGCCTCCCTGTCAACTCCACCATTGTCATCAGAACCAGGATTAGAGGTCTGTTGGGCAGACACAATATGTGGGAAATACTGCAGAGGAATAAAGCAGTATACAGGATAGATCCCACTTCTGTCTCACTGGGGGAGTAGATGGGACATATACCCAGAAGTGTGTGTGTGTGTGTGTGTGTGTGTGTGTGTATACACACGGATGATAGCCATGATACCAATACCAGGAGCCAGTTACCATTCCTTATAACTTTCCCCAATATTACTGAGCAGTTGTGGTGTTTTAAGCCATACACATAGTTTTTGAAATTTTTTCTGAGTGACGACCTTTGGATTTCTGAAGGTACCAAAACAGACTTCTTACAGAGAAAAAGAATATTTCAATCATCTGATCGATTGTCTGACAAGGATATATTTATGTTGATATACTATCAATTTACGTGACTTTTGTGGGATAAATAGCAACTCTGGGTGTAATGGCGTGCGGCTCCCTCTTTGGTAGTTGAATAAACTGTAGAATCCTCTTCAAGAATAGCCAATATTTACTGAGTGTACAGTGTGCCAGATGCTATGCTAGGCATCTGGGTTATAAAATTGAATACAAAATTGTCTGTGCCCTTAATGAATCACAATCTTGGGGAGGCAGAAGTGTAAGTAAGTATTTGTAATAATTGTAAGGGTTTTGATGTGTTGCTTCTATACCTTGTATGAATGCACAGTAATATTGGATAGGAAGTAAGAAGTATTATGACATAGGAAGTAATAGAGGAAAGGAAGTGATTAAACTTATCTTGGAAGATGACCCATCAACAGGATTTTAGATGATGTAGGAGAAGGAATTTATCAGGCAGTCAGGGAGCAGAGGAGTGGAGATGAGGGTATAGATACTTTTAGAACATAGTACGTGAAAGACATGGGTGCAGAAGGCTTAGGAGGTGTTTCTCCAGCATTATAAATAATTCACTACTGCAGGAGTGTAGAGTACAAAGGAAATGCAAACTGGAAGAGAAGAGATAAGGCTGGAGAGGTAGGTAGACTACCTGCTGACATGCCTTCTACAGCGTGTGTTACAAGCAGTGGAAAGCCATGAAGAGTTTTAAGAAGAGACACAATCTGTTTTGAATTTGAGAAAGATCACTCTGGCAGCATTACAGAGGACGGATTTGAGGGGGCTGACATGGTGGAGACAAACCAGTTAGAAGGCCATCGTAATAGTCCAAGCAAGTCATGATGAAAACCTGGCAATGACAGGACAGAGAGGATTGAGTAAAGTACTAGCACTTGAGATTGATTAGATTTAGGAGTGAAGTAGAGGGAAAAGTCCTAGGTTTCCGGTTTGGATGAGAAGGTAGATGAGAAAGGGGAAAGAGGAAAAGAGCAAGTTCTGGGAAAAGGTAATACAGGTTCAAATTTAGACTTACCTAGTTTGAGTTGCCTAAGAGAAATTCAGGTGGGGATGTTCACTACATAGTTGTAATTTGGGTCTGGAACTTGGAAGAGAGGTCTGTGTCCATATATAGATTTGGGTGTCATCAGCATACAGGTAATAGTCAAATTGGGGGAATGGATGCGGTTCCTGGGCAAAAAATATCATCCCAAAAGATTGACTACTTGGGACTTGTACTGTTGTCTTTTTTTCCTACCAGTCTGTTGTCAACTTAAAGGGTGATGTAATATGTTGGGAATCTACCAAAGGAGCATTTTAAATATTTCCAGGACAGTGAATCAGTAATTTTGGATGACCTTGAGTTTGTAGAGAGGAGAGGTTTATTCCTACTCTTCTCACATCAGGATGTGACAAAACACATGTAGTGTGAATCATGATGGCTTCTGCAAAGGTTTGGTGTTGGTTTGGCTACTGTCAAACAGTGAAGGTGGTGGAGAAAATAAAGGAGATGCATACCTTTGCTTTTGTTATGACTAACTGTGGACAACACTAGGCAAGTGGTTTTAAAGCTCTCACTTTTTCTCTTTCTTAATCTGGTTCAGTGAATGATTTGGAACTGTTATCCTGTAGTTTTCCACTTAGATCAGAAGATCCAGTAACCTAGTAATCATGGTGGACCTGTAAGATACTCATGGGAGGGGTTATTTATCTCCAGAACATAGGCTGGAATTTATGTTCATCTGTTATGATGAAAAGCTTCATAGTTGTCAAAAGTGATGAAAACAGAAGCTACTCTATTTTAAAGCACATCTCTGAAACTACTGGGTTCCATAAAAGAGGAAATGAATTTAGAACAATAGACATGAAAACTGAACTATCTTCTCATTCTTAAGAATTCTCTACAAGTTAGAATTAAGAGAATTCTGACCTCTTCTCTTGGTGAATAGTCATTAAGCTTTCCAAACTGTTGATTCTGTGCCATCAGAAGCAGAAAGTACTCTGAAATAAAGTGTTTTATAGTTTCTTCCTTAGCTCAGCTGGACCTTTCACAAGATTATGGTATTTTATTTAGTCTTAAATATGTTTCTATCTCTTTGGATATATGTTAGTTCTTCCTGATATAACAGATTTCCTTCAAGTTGATGCAGTAAGAGTTAATTTAGCAATGCTTAGAAATTTTTATCACAAACTATGTAGGGACAAAGTCACAGGTATTACACATAAATGGAAAATTTAGGATTTATCAGTTTCCTTTGAGCAATGGCACCAGCCAAGATTCAGTTGTTATCGTTCCCATCATAGGCTTTATTCTTGCCAAGTTCACGAGTTAATCTCCAGTCTTACCATTCAGTGTATGCGGCTTGCTTCTTTGACTCCTCAGCAGCAATCCTGTTTCTTCCAAATTAGTCTGGGTGGGCTGTGTCATTTTTCAGATGAGAAGTGCCCCTACCCTCAATCAAGGAGGTGATGTCGGTGGGTCAATAAGTGACTTATTTCTTTCCAAGTCAGATCCATAGGCAGTGAGTTGTCAACAAGAGCAACTTTTAGGTAAGAAATTAAAAGTCTTGACCCTCGGCTATTAATATTATCTGTGCCAAACATTTAATGCGTTGAGATGAATCACTGATGGTAAAAGACACCATCGCCGGGGATGTCAGCAGAGACCTCACTCAGGTGACAATGAGAAGAGGCAGCTGGCATATAAAAAGCAAAGAGAACAAAAAAACCTAATAGCAACTTTTGGTAGAAGTCCAGTGTTGTGACCACTAGCCATCATGGGGATGCAGATGCCTCTTATAACCTGGAGAACCTGGGGTTTATGAACTTGCACTTGCCACAAGCATAATTCTTTCCACTCTTCTACCTGGCCCTGTTTCAAGACTGTTGTGTTATGGCACATCCCTGGATTCTTCTGCCTTCTCCCCTGTTTATGATTCCTGCAGTGATTTGCAAAACATTCTCATTTCCTCTTAGAAGACTACTCTGGACACATAAAATATTTTGGTGTCTAAGAGTCATGTTGATTGCTACCAGTTGAGAGTATGAAAAAAGACTAAGTTTTTTTCCCCAATACCTTCACATAGTAATGGCATGAATGCTTTCAAGCTAAGGAGTCCTCACTGTTTGAAAACATTTCTTAAGGGTCTTTCCCCTGCCCCCTTTTGAAGCTAAAAAATACAAACATTTAAAGAGTAACTGTAGGGGCACCTGGGTGGCTCAGTTGTTAAGCGTCTGCCTTTGGCTCAGGTCATGGTCCCAGGGTCCTGGGATCGAGCCCCGCGTCAGGCTCCCCACTCAGCGGGAAGCCTGCTTCTCCCTCTCCTGCTGCTTGTGTTCCCTCCCTCACTGTTTGTCTCTCTCTCTCTGTCAAAATAAATAAATAAAATATTTAAAAAAAAAGAGTAACTATATTTAACTGCCAAAGCCTATATTTAGAGGCTTAACTTGAGTAGTTTTTTAATACATAACAGACTTATTCCATTCCATAGAGGATAAATTTTGTTGTCATGAATAACAGAGGTCCAGAACAAATATTAGGATTTATGATTTCTTATGTGTTCACAAAATTGTAGGTTTTAAAAAACTGCATATAGTGAGGTTAACTGTAGTTTTAAATTTAAGTCACCAAACAACATCAATGTTGGCATTGGTAAAGAAAATTTGCCTGGTCTTTATGTGCTAGGAAATTGCATGTTGATTTCTATATAATGCTATAGATCATGATATCCTGAACAAGATATCTCAGTATCAGAAATGTGTATGTAACTTGTGTGGATCCATAATAGTGAAACATGAAAAAAATTTATTCTCTGAGGAGATACACTTAATTACTGTAAAAGTAAAATATATTGAGACCTACCTATACAGCAAAGTAAGGAAAATAGATTTTTGAGGGCTCAGTTATCTAGATTGACAATATATACTGATGAGGTTTGTCAAAAAAATATAGTAATTGAAGTGGAATATGTATTATTTTTAAGAGGTAAAACACTAGATTAAATGCAAAGTTTACTACCTAATGAGAATTATTTTTAGAAACCAGCCTTATAAAAATTTTACACAACCTGTATGTATATACAAAGGTTAAGGTCAAATTTGCTTTTAACTTTTCACAATTTGTGTGTTTTATTTTGTTCTGAAATAATCAACACTGATACTTACATCATGTCTGTTTTTAATTCTCAGAAGTGGTGTAAGCAAAGCATTTTTGGATCCATGTTGAGCAAACTCCCTCATAAGCCAAAACTGAAAAATCAAAGTACTGTAAAAGAATAAACAATCCAAAAAACAGAACATGGGGAAATGGCCATAAAGTTCACATCTAACCTTTAGCAGTGGACCAGATTTGTGCAATCGATGTGTAAGGGGAAGAGATGACAGTGAGGAGGAGAAATTAACCTGCCTCTTATTTCTTTTCTCATTGTATATCCAGACTTATGTTAATCTTGATCATCTAGCTGAGGTATTATTTGTCTCTACTATAAAGTTATTCTTTTCTCCCCCTTTCCACCCTGTATTCTTTGGAAGTAAGTCACTATACATAGTCCACATTTAAGGGATAGGGGCTAATGCTCCATCTCCTTGAGGGAGAAATATTTACAAATTTGGAATTCTTTTGCATGAGAAATCTGTCTATTCTCCATTTATTTATTTATTCAATCATTTATATCAATATACATATACTCATGGATATTTATTTTATACTTTAGGTTATAATCCAATACTGTGTTATTTATTTTGTTCAAATTGTTTTTGCTATGGTCATTGGGAGCTTTTCCAGTTGGCTCCTGTACTCTTTGACACACCGCCATCAATGCTGGAAGATTTTGAGCACTTCCTAATGGCTTACAAGATGCTCCAGGTTCATCTTCTATATTCTCTCCTATAGTCTAGGAGGAGCCGTTTCTCTAAGGAGCCCTCATTGCTTTTATGGGAAATGGTATTAGAGACCAAGATCTGGATGTTAGGTTTGCTTTTTGCTGATGAAGTGTGTTTACTTCTAGGCCCTCTCACCTGACAGAGCAAGAAATATAGGCATATACTACCCTGGGTATATATACATCTATGATTATTTCCTTATCTGTATATTAAGCCAAACATGAGTACTTACCAATGTCTCCAACCCTAATCTGCCAGTATCATATGAATCATTTTAGCCTTCCCCTCTTGTCTGTAACTTCCCACTCCAACAGTGAGAAACCTGGTTCCCACCATCTCCTACAATCAGTTTTTTAATATGTGTAAATATCACTTTACTTTCTCTTTGAAATTTCAAAGTCAAATCTAGACAAAAACCCATTTAAAATGTTAATTATGCTTTTCCAAACTCTACTTGATTCTTTCCTCTTCAGATACCCCTACAAGGGGTCAAACTCCCAGAACCATCTTTAAAATCATTAGCACATTGTTATCACTGTGAACAAATGTTTTAGGACCATGAGCTTAGCTGGTTCATGTGGACAGCCTTCAAAGAGGTCTTGTGGTGTGCACTACCACTAACACCTGACAGGTTTATATTACTCTCATACATGTACATCTACATTCCCTTTTTAGGTTCCATACCTTTTCGAATTGAGACTAGCTCATTGGAATTATTGTAACTTAACACATTAAATGAGAACTTTTCAACTGCCAATTCTGTGGCTGTTAGCATTAGGAAGGTGGGGGGAGGTTAAATGACGTGTCTGTTGTATAGTATGTGGTCAGTACACATTATCTTCGTTAGAATGTCTAATATTCATCTCAAACTCAACATGTCCAAAACTGACTTCCTCATCTTTCCCCATAAAACCTGTTCCCACTTATAGCCTTCCCTGTCTCAGTTGATGGCAAGTCCACATTCTAGAACATAAACCTTAGTGTCATCCTTGATTCCTCTATTTCTCTTGTACTGCATGTCCAATCTGTCAGGAAACCCTGTTGATTCTACTGTCAAATATATCCAGATGCAGACAGCTTTTTACTATCTCTGCGGCCATCCCTGTGGTCCAAGTCTCCACTGTCTCTGCCTAAGTTACCGAGCAAGCCTCTAACAGTGTCTTTGTATCTGCTTTTGGCCCTGCGTAGTTTTGGCAGCCAAAGTTATGCTGGAAAAATATGTCAGATCATTCCACTTTTCTGCTTAAAATCCTACCATGGCTTTCCATTTTCTCAGCGTAGGAGCTAAATATTTACAATAGCCTTCACACCTCCTATCCCAGTACCTTTCTGACCTCATTTCCAATTACTCTTCCCTTCAGACCCTCTGCTTCGTACACTACCCTTCACACATCCTAGGCCTGGTCCTACTCTAAGGGCTTTGCACTGGCTAGTCCCTCTCTCTTCTCTGATAGCTGGATAGTTAACTCCTTCAAGTATTTGCTCAAATGTCAGTTTCTCACTGGAGCTTACTGTGACTGTGCTACTTAATATTGCAGCCTAATCTCCACCCCACCATTCCTAATCCCTCTTATCCTACTCAGCTTTACCTTTTTTTACAGGATTTATCATATTGTAACATGTAACTTGTTTAGTTATGCTTATTGCTCATTGTGTGTCTCCCCAGCTGGAATTTGAATGGCACAAAGTTCACTGATGTATCCTCGTGCCTGGAAGACAAGCTATGCATTAAATGAATGAATACATCACTTGAATTGTATGCTTTATATATCCCCAAATTACTCTTAAATTTTGTTTTTTATTTATTTTTTATTTTACTTATTTATTTGACAGAAAGAATGAGGCAGCGAGAGAGGGAACACAAGCAGGGGGAGTGGGAGAGGGAGAAGCAGGCTTCCCGCGGAGCAGGGAGCCCGATGCAGGGCTCCATCGGAGGACCCTGGGATCATGCCCTGAGCCAAAGGCAGACGCCGACTGAGCCATGCAGGCGCCCCTTACTCTTAAGTTTTAAAAAATGAAAATTTAATTTTATGAAAAGGTGTCAGACTAGATACATGGGCAGAGAGTATCCACAATCTGAAGTAAGCTACTAATAGCATGGAGTTTTAGATAATGTGTATAGGCTAATTATGTCACAGGATTGCTGTGATATTTAACTGATATGCATGAAAGAGGTCAAAAGCCATGATTAAGGAATTTCCCAGCTCATTGGCCTATATAAAATAAGGCCTCAAAGGCAGGGTACAAGTGTTATAAGCCCTTAGAAACTACTTATCCACTTCCTCTGTGATGTCATTCCTCTGAGGACCCCCTTTTCTTATAAGTTTGAAAAGGTGAGCAGTTAAACATTGAGAATAGGGAAAAAGCTCTGTAAATGTTTATAAAGATAAGCAAAAATTATATTGCATTCACTTTTAACATGAACATTGAGATCACAGTCATTAATAATGACTTGTAAACTTAGGATGGAAAGGCTTGAAAATTGTACTTATATTGGGGCTGTTAAATGCCTGCTTTACTTGAAAGCTGAATTTTGGCCCTACCACCCATTTGGAAAAAATGTAGTTTGTTTTCTTTTTTTTTTTTTTTAAAGATTTTATTTATTTATTTGAGAGAGAGAGAGATTGAGAGACAGAGAGCATGAGAGGGGAGAGGGTCAGAGGGAGAAGCAGACCCCCCGCTGAGCGGGGAGCCCGATGTGGGACTCGATCCCGGGACTCCAGGATCATGACCTGAGCCGAAGGCAGTCGCTTAACCAACTGAGCCACCCAGGCGCCCCTGTAGTTTGTTTTCAAGTGTGTAATAGTTTAGTAAATTTATGTATCTGAACATTCAGCACAGATGCAAGTTTTCCTCCTCTCCCCTTTGTTTTTGTAAAGATACAAGTAACTTCTATAAAAAAAAAAGTGGTTTTATGATGTATTATCTACTTAATCACTGGTACTTTTGCTTTTCTCTGAAGTACTAGGAACTGGCTGAGAAGGCAGATATTGTTGGCATGGTATGTATCTCAATAGGCCAGGCATTGTAGGGAATGCCAGCTTAGCAAGGTAGGGCACCCAACACTCAAAAATCAATGTCCAGAATGATGACTGAATGATGTGGCTTAAGTCTCCCTCTGGGGAACTAGCCTGTGAAGCTCAGTGATGACCATTCATGTTACCTTTATGATCACTATGATTTTTTTCACTCTTTGTGCCTGCTTCTTCTACTCCTGATCTTAAACCTAGAATAGGGAAAGAGGAAAATTTTTATCAGGGGCACTGAAAAGTGACAAAATAAAGTAACACAGGATGACTTCTGTTAATATGAAAAGCACAATAAATTTCACCAAAGGTAAGGTGAAAGTATTGTCTACGGAATAGCCACATTTTTCTAGGTGTAAGTGTTTCACTGTTACCACACTTTTATCTTTACATGTATCACATAGCTGGGTCCTTGTGCAATGTATACTTCTCTGTAATGCTACCTGTCATTGATGTGCATGAGGACTTAAGTTGCTTTATTAGTAATTTCTTGCAAAAAACGGGCAAATTAGATGTTTGTATTTCCATTTTTAAAAAGTTAACAGTGATCAAAACGTTAAAGCCAAGTAAATATCCGGTAAAATTCTTATCCCTTGTAGCAGATTACAAGATCTAATATCACACCCTTACTTTACATGACTGAGATGCCTGTTACTCACATTTAGATCATTTTCATTTTGGTTATTATGCCAGCTCTTTTCACTGTTCTGTTTATTGATTTATGTTTTTCTCACAGTTTGTGCCACTGTTTAGTTTATCTTAGAACTAAAGAATCTGGGAAAAGATTCAAGTCTTTTGAAAGTGTTTTATTAAACCTGAAGTTTCCTAGATTTGAGTATATAGAAATAAGCTGGAATCCGGTACACTAATACAAAATTATAGGCTTATGTCATATATCTATGTGTACATATTGTATTTATATGTAGAGATACAAATATGTAGATTTATATGGTTTTCTATATGAGTTTATAATTTTCTTCCTAATTGTAATATAAAAAATAATTTTTCCTTTCTTCCCTTAAAGTAAATCATTTGTTGACACTCCCCCACCCAACACACACCCCAGAGGTCAGTAACTATCATCAGTCTATCCTGTGAAGTTGATTTTTGAACATTTATGTGAAATAATGTAGCAGCCTCTTAGACTCCATTACTTGGAATAGTATTTCCAGGTCTAAGTATTTGTGAATCTAGCTATCCCTGACCCCCCAGAAAGAGTTGAACTGAAATAAAAAGGGAGAATAGTTTCCTTTCCCACAAGAAAGACACTGCCAGAAATCAATATGGTCTACGTTACTTATTCTTCATTATCTATTAGTGTTTTGAGAATACTAATCATATAATGTTCCAGTACAATTTTGGGGCATTATATACATTAGCTATTTTCTGTACAATAAACTATTGTTTTTATGCCTTAGGGTAAACACGAGGGAAAAAAATTGCTATAATTTAAGGAATTGGTTCTGTTTCTGTGAGTAAAGTATTAACAAAACCCTT
This sequence comes from Callorhinus ursinus, assembly GCF_003265705.2. Classification (NCBI taxonomy): domain Eukaryota; kingdom Metazoa; phylum Chordata; class Mammalia; order Carnivora; family Otariidae; genus Callorhinus; species Callorhinus ursinus. Next base: position 101,767,937 of record NW_027397066.1, read on the forward strand.
CTTTAGGAAGGTTACCTCTGGGTTACCCTTGCCATCACTTTCATGGAACCCTGATAAAAGTAAAAGTGATCTCTGATTGGTAACCTGCCTCTGGACTGGGAGGAATATGGATGTACCATAAGTACCTAGCTGGAAGCCACAGCTCTGGGTTTCACTAAGTGTACTGTGCCCTTTGTTACTGGATGTATCCCCCTTTGTGAAAGCTGTGTTCATGGGATGTTTCAAGTCCAAGGCAGTGTGGTTCCCAGCGCATGTGTGTGCTCTTGCTGCCTGACACCTGGTCTGTCCCATGTGGGGGCTGGAGAATGGTCCTTGGATTCTTCCTCTAAGAGATGTGTCTGAAAGCTCTCCTGCTGACTTGCTGTGTTCCTTCCCACATCCCTCTGCAGAGCTAAATTCTGTCAGACTTTCGGTCTGTTGAATCTTGCAAACTAGTTTGACTCTCCTGCTGAAGCCAAGAGCACCGCTTTTGGTTGAGCAGAACGGGCAGTGTAGTGTCATAAGTATTTCATATGAAAATATAAAAGTAACTACGAATTCTTCCTTTATTTTTCAGAAATGTGTTACCGACGAGTGTTTCTTTTTTGAACGATTGGAATCTAATAACTACAATACTTACCGGTCAAGGAAATACTCCAGTTGGTATGTGGCACTGAAACGAACTGGGCAGTATAAACTTGGACCCAAAACAGGACCTGGGCAGAAAGCTATACTTTTTCTTCCTATGTCTGCTAAGAGCTGATCTTAACGGCAGCATCTGATCTCATTTCACATGAAAGACGACGTATATTTTTGAAATTTGTTAATGAAAGAAAAGAAAAAAATGTGTACAGCTATCTGCTCAGTTGGCATGGATGGTCAGATAACCTTTTTTCTAATAGTAAATATTTAACCATTGCCTTACTAAAGAAAAGCAACAAAAATTCCTGGAAAATATATAGACTTCCACCTTTTGCATTGCATTTGCCTTTATCCAGTGAAGCTTACAGAGAGCTACAATCTTTTTCATACATTTGCTTCATTTGAAAAGAGGCTTATAAATTTGCAAGTTTTCGTCAAACAAGTTTTCTTCATGAAAATTATACACACTAGAAAATTAAAGTCAGATATTTAGTTAACCCCAAATGTCCACTACTTTTTATAATATGGCACACATTATTCTCCATGTACAATTTACTTAAAATTTTTTAAAACATGAAAAGGATTTAATCCATTCCTGTCATGGTTCTGTAATTGTCTGGCAGTTCCTTGTGATAGAGTTTATAGAACAAGCCTGTGTAAACTGCCGGAAGTTCTTCCACGGTGAAATCAATCTTGTCAAATCCTTCTCTGTACCCATAGAGCAGCAGCCTAGCAACTCTGCTGGTGATGGGAGTTGTATTTTCAGTCTTGACCAGGTCATTGAGATCCATCCATTCACACCTTAAGCATTCATGCTGGCAAAAATTTATGGTAAATGAATGTGGCTTTAAGCGACAGATGATATACATATCTGATTTCCCAAAAGCTCTGGGATCAGTGTGCTGTTGCCGGATGCTCAGGAGGGACCTGAATTCTGATTTTATACCAGTCTCTTCAAAAACTTCTCGAACTGCTGTGTCTCCTACATAAAAGAAAGATGTACAAATCAGTAAGGATCACATTTTTAGAATTTTAATCATCAAAGATTTTCAGATAGAGTAGCATTATCTAAAGATTGAAAAGCAAAAAACTTCATCCTAGGGAAGTATTCAACATAAACTCTGCCATCTGGACATCCTGGAACACCAAACTATTTTCTTACCACTGTACGTCTTAGAAGCTTTTGAAATATTGAATATTTCTTTGGCTATTTATAGGCTTACCTAGCTGTGTATTTTGGGGGTCACATTTTTAACCTCTTCTGACTTATTTCCCAAAAATTGAAAACATAGGTCCCTGCAGTTAATATTCCTACGTATTTCTTCATTATTATCCTGTTTGTGATCATCCATCAAAACTGCCTAAACTTAAACATATCAGTATTGAAAAAAAGTGATTCATTCCTCCTTACAAAAGTCTGTAGAGCTGCAGAATGTATTGAGCTGTGAACAGTTCAAAGCTTTCCCAGTGATCTTGGGTGGGGCTGTCAAGCCTCTGACATCCTAGAGCAGTTTCATTTATAACCATTTTGTTATGCTCCCTTAGTTATCCTGTCAGTGGAATCCCAGTATGGTAGTTTTTGGCATTTCTTTTGTTTCTTGAGATTCTAAAGAACTATTTTATCAAAAGTATTAAAAAAAAAACTTGCAGTTTACAGAATTTTATAATACAACAAGGGTTTCACATTTTATAAGGGTTTTTTCAATATTATGCAAATTTCTGGAGCAAGATTTTGATTGCCATTAATGTTTTTGTGGTTGCTTTTTCTAAATCTCCAGAAGAACCCCCTAAATGGACTTTCTCTAATTTTGTGATGCTCTGTCACCATCTCCCAAAGTGTTCATGAGAAAAACCCTTTAAAAAGCTGCCTTCTTTGCTCAAGTTTGCTGGAAGCTTCCCAATTTCACAATTGCTACAGGCATAGATTTTTGTTCAAAGACCTCTATTCAATGCTTCTGTTTCGTTTGTCAAATAGAAAATTATATTTGCCTTCTCAGTAGTCCTACTGGTGAAGAATAGGCAAGGAGGGGGAAGTCAAGGGAAAAAAGTCTCAATTTCCACATATTCTGACTGTAGACTGTCTTCATTGCCTACATATGCTTGTGGGTTTTCCCCCCCCTAAGAAACAGCTCTGGAAATATGCACAGGAAAAGCAAAGTGTTCTAAAATGTAAGACATTTGTCTGCCATTTTGAATTACATGCTGACTTCCCCTTCCCTTGAGATTTGCCATAGATTAAACATGGTTAGAACTTAACTGTTTTAAACTAAAAACATAAAAGAATTTGTGAGTAAAAGGAAAATCTTCCTTAATAAAAAAAATAATTTTCAGCTTGGAACACGTTATTTAATTTGTTACAGATTTGGCACTAGTCTTAAATTTTAGACATCATTTGCTGATTTCACTTAACTATTGTTTAAATGTTTTACTCTTTCAACGCTTTGAAAAATACCCATGGGGGTTCTGTTAAACTCTTAGTGCCACTAATCCAGAGTTTGGCATTTCATTTGGAGTCTAGCCTTTTTATGTATCATGGAGGCACAGGACAGACTAGTGAGTTGATCTACCCTACTCAGCAGTCCACCTGAGCAGTTGATTGGAAATCAGCACTGCCTGGTAGTTTGATCAATTTAACTTGAATCAGCCTATCATTGACTAGACTAGAAATCGAATGGGTAAATAAGTGCTTTTGCATCCAGGGTATGAATGATTCCTTCCACCTCAAGATGGAAATCTTTACCCCAAGGCTTTTTTGCCAAGAATTAAAAAAAAAATTTTTTATGCAGATAAACTGCTTTATTCTGTTGTCCTTTATTTTAATGTACTGTAAGCTGAACTGAAATAACATTTACTGTTTTATATGTTTAAAGAACATAGGAAAAAACCAAGAGGGTTTTGTTTTTATTTTTGCTGATTGAGAGGTATGTTTAAATATGTCCCAATGTTTTGTTTAGTTACAGGACAGTGAAATGGAGTTTGTTATTTCTACTTTGTAATATTTAACAATAGGATTAGGTTGAAATAAAATAGGAAAGATTGTGCAGAAGGTGGGTTTTCCTGGTGTTTCCCTCTGCTTCTGGTGCACTGATGAGCTCTGAGCAGACCCCACTGCTTTATGGTCCTTTGTCCACGCAGGAGAGTCTCTTCCTGTCAATGGTAATGAAATTTTTTTAGGAAGGCAATTTCTCTGTTTTTAACCTTGTAGATACTTTCGTACTATTAGGGTATTATATTAAAGCCTGAAGATTGCATTCTACTTTGTATATGCCCCCCCTTAATTTTTTTAAGCACTATGGACAATAGTGCTTCATTTACCTAGTATTATCAAAGAATGAAGGATTCCAAACAAACGTGTTTTTCAGTTAACTAGTGTTTACTACTTAAGAGCTAATATGAATGTGTGCACATTTGTGATGGCTGTATTCCTAAAGTACATTACATACTTTTCTAAATACAGAGCTTAAAGAAAATAATTTTGATAATTATTGGGTAACAGACTTCATCGTTAAGAATAATCTAATCTATTGTGTTATAAGACAGAAATGCTCTAATATAGACAGACATAGTCTTTCAGAACTCTGTTGTCAGTTATCACTTCTAGCTGCTTTCAGGCAGTTCCTAAGGCAAAGCTTTAATGAATACTACTACTAAGCAGTACGATGAATGCCAGTTGCTGCTTTCCTTGTAACTCCTCATGGCTGAACAGGGGGGTTGTTGTGCCAACCACAATCACTGAATTCAGAATTCACTTTTTTTTTTTTTTTTTAATCTGGACTTGAAGCATTCTGGAGTACACTTAAACCTGAAACTATGCACACTTGGCTTGGAAATGTGCTTCTTCATTTGCATTACAATATAAGTATATTGAAAATTCACAAGATCTGTTAAAAACTCAAAAGGAAAAAGTCAATTCATTTGTGAAGTCAAGATGCAGAAGAGGAAGCTAAACATACCTCCTGTAGCTTGATTTTTGCCCCATATGGATTGGGTAAGGGTGTAAGACATAAATTTAACTAGCTCACACACTCATATATCACATAAGGATAGTGTGAGATTAATTAGGTGTTCCAAAATAAATGGCCCTCTCTTTCAGCACTTGTACCACCACAAAATCTTTTATTTCAACAGAAGACCCAAGCAAGGGACTCTAGGCAGAAGATCCGTAAGTACCTAAAAGCCAAAATTTGCTACGGATTTATCTTAGTGTAGGAAATTTACTTATGGCTTGTTAGGAGTTGACTATGTACTGTGTATAGGGCATTTTAATCTGTGTAACATTTAAAAAATCAAGTTTCAAGTATGTATACATTTTTAAATATTTAAAGATAACCTAGGAAGGTGCCTTTATATATAAATGTTGGCTAAATAGGGGACATGCATATGGAGGAAAAAATCATGGAGAAATAGTACTGATATCAAATGAGGCATCTATTGATTTATTATGATGCAGACTGCATTTGACCCAACCAAGGGTCAAGAATAGGTAGGAAAACTACGTTTTTATTCTTTCTTCTATTTACTGTAAATTCAGTAACATGGAGAGTTCTTAGCTTATTTCACATTTCCCTGTTTGAAATATTGAGCTCAGGAAGTTGCTTTAGGGAACTCTCACTTGAGACTTCCTTGTATGAGACATTTTACTATGTTTTGGCTTCCTGACTATTTAAATAGTAGATAAAATTTTTATAGGGGAGCATTAAGTCACTACTGCTCTGTAACTGACTTTATGAATACTTATTTTGAGGTTCATTTAAAAGTTACTATTCATCCTTGTGTGGTGAAATGGTCAAGAATTTGTGTTTTCTTATAGTTTAATTCCAGAAACACTATTAGTCATATCCAAAATAACCCTTAATGCTAAACTTTACTAATGTATATGCAAAGCTTTTTATTTTCAAACAAATTAATCTAGAAGCAACCCTAAACAGAATAGGTGGCATGCTCCTAGTGGTATTTTTTATATTAGTGGGATAAATTGTACTATTACAAGTTTTACTGCTAATTTTATATTAGCCCTGAAGTAACCTCTCTGAAATTTCTCACTTGGTAATTTAAAATCTTATTTTCAGCTATAGAACAAAAAAAGTAAACACAAATTTCCTGAACATTTTCAAGCCAATTAAAAATATGGAAGGTGTCCACACCAATATCTTCTCCAGGCTCTGACAGGCCCCCTGGAAACTTCCACATATTCTTCAACTGCAAGATAAAAGTCAGAAAATAAAGTTAACAGAGCTTCATTCACTAACACATACACAGAGACTCCACAAAATCCACCCACAATTGGTCAAGGGGTTGAGAATTTATCTTTTGGTAATGGCATGCAAATTTCTTTCCCCTTTCTTCTTCTTGGCGGAAACTGGTTACTTATGAAATCTTTTCCTACCTTTTTCTTCAGGAAAAAGAAGTGGTTTTGTTTGGTTAATGTGATAAATTCTGTATGAATGAAGCAGTGGAGGGAAACATCTACTGAATTTGTGTAATTTTAAAAATTTTGCTGCTAGTTAACTATTAACAAATAGAGGAATCTTACAGATGCTGCTATAAATAAGTAGAAAGTACAGTATAAATTTAATAACTAAACTATGCTATTTTTAATTTTCACATTTATTTTCTGTATTGTGTCTAATCAGATTTCTCTTGTTCTGTGTGTTAATGATTTTATGTACACAAATGTAATTGCTTTTCATGGGTAGTACGAATAAATTTTATTAGTTTAAGTTTGCATTGTGTGTGTGTGTGTGTGTGTGTGTGTGTATCATTTTATTTTTTGGTGGGGGGGCGGGGGAAGATACGTAGAATGGGAGCACATATGGAAAAAAATTATAAATATGAAATGGCATGGGACAGTATTCTGATGGCTGACAGGATTATTTTTTCCTGTTACCATTCTGTTATATATATCTATTAACATGATAAAAACAGTAGAATGAAAAATTATGATGTACTCATAAACATGCTACAGCTTGGAGCCAGTACACTTTATACTTCATTCATAAAACAAGTTTATGGACCTTTTACTGGTGTGCTTTTTGACCCACTCATTTCCTGGATGAGTGCTTCATAAAGAATGCCATTTCTCAACTGTGCTAAGTTGGAGACCAATGGCATGATTCCCAGTTTCCACAGACTGTTGATTATGTGGGTATAGAATTCAGGCTTTCCATCATTCCCTGTCTGGCTCAGACTTGAGATTAATTTAGAAAGCATATTTTATTAATGTAGAAATATATCTTTGAGTTTATCACTACATTAATATACTGTCTTTGGGATTCTGTTTTGAAATGGTTCCAGAAGTTGTTTCTATAGTCTTTTTCCTGATAAAATGTTATAGTTACCACCAAAAATTCTATTTCTAACAAAAATGTTATAATGGGCAGGAAATGCTTCCCCAAAACAACAACTTTTAAAATCTTTACCTAGATTTGACTATAAATAGAGATTGTTGATTAAACTATGAACTTATTAGAAGGGGAAAATGCTAGATGTAAGGACTGAAAACAGCTTACATAAATTTGATTTTGATTATTTCATAAAACAGGAATGGAAAGATTAACTATATATTTTTGTGGTACTTTGTGGTATTTTGTGGCACCACTTAAGTTTAAAGAGCTTATTTGAAAAAGCTTTCTCCTCCCTTCCAGAAAGCTTGAGCCTGCAGTTAGTTCAAAGTGGTCGGTAGAAAGGCTTAAGTTAAGTGGTTTGAAAAACCTGGTTAATGTTGCAGATATGATCAGTGTAGTGTTGAGTATATCTTCTCACCTTTTTTAGTATTAAAATATACTCCCACTTAGGTCTTTTTTTGTTGTTAAAGATTTATTTATTTGAGAGAGTGAGAGTCCGTGCGTGTGGGGCGGGGGTAAGGGGTGGCAGAAGGAGAGGGGCAGGGACAGGGTAAAAAGCAGACACCCCTGAGCATAGGGCCCGACCCGGGGCTTAATCTCACAACCCTGAGATTATAACCTGAGCCGAAATCAAGAACTGGATGCTTAACCAACTGACCCACCCAGGCACCCCTTCCCATTTAGGTCTTTAAATCCATTTTGAGTTTTTGTTTATGGTTTTAAAAAGTGGTCCAATTTTATTCTTTTACATGTAGTTTTCCAGTTTTCCCAACACAATTTATTGAAGAGACTGTCTTTACCCATTGTATATTCTTGCCTCCTTTGTCATAAATTAATTGATCATATAATTTTGGATTAAAAAAACATTCCCATTAACTGGGCTTAGCAATGTAAATAATAACAGCAACTTCAGGGAAGATGGTGGAGTAGGAGAACCCTAAGCTCACCTCATTCCATCATCCACCTAGATAACACAAGGAGAAGTATCCAGCAGTTCAGTGCTACCACACCTCTGGCAAATGCCTGATTCTGACTCAAGCCCAAGGTGGCCCCAGACTGGCACAACAACAACATAGGGACCAAACCCTGTCCACAATGGGAGGAGAGAGCCATGACTGGACTAATGCAACGGCAGCTCAGTTACAACCGCAGCGCATATGCAATACACGTAAGAAACACCCTGAAGTTCTGGTGAACAGGGCACTCCAAGACCTCTTCTTTATAAGGCGACTACTTTCAAGAGCAGGAGACGTAGCTGACTTTCCAAACACTCAGACACAGGGAGTCAGACAAAATGGGGAGACAGAGGAATATGTTCCAAATGAAAGAACAGTCCAAAATCACAGCAAGAAACTAAATGAAACAGAGATAAGAAATATGCATGATAGAGAATTTAAAGTAACGGTCATAAAGATACTCACTGGACTTGAGAAAAGAATGGAGGACCTTAATGGGACACTCAAGAGATAAAAAACGTATGAAAGAAGCAATCAGAGATGAACACAATAACTGAAATTAAAAATACACTAGATGGAATAAATAGTAGACTAGAAGAAGCAGAAGAATGGATAAGCAACCTGGAGGACAGAGTAATGGAAAGCAGTCAAGCTGAATAGGAGAGAGAAAAAGTAATAATAAATGAAAACAGGGAACTTAGTGATACCATCAAGCATATAAACATTCACATAGAAGTCCCAGAAGAAGAGAGAACAGGGGGCAGAGAATTTATTTGAAGAAATAATAGCTGAAAACTTCCTGAATCTGGGGAAGGTAACAAAAATCCAGATCCAGGAGGCACAGAGAACTTCTAACAAAAGCAATCTAAGGAGAGTCCACACCAATACACACAGTAATTAAAATGGCAAAAAGTAGTGATAGAGAATTTTACAAGAAGCAAGAGAAAACAATAACATACAAGGGAAACCTCACAAGGCTATCATCTGTTGGAGAAATCTTGACATTGAATACCCAGCCTACACTAACCTAAACAGGTTGATAGGTCAAATTGTTTTCTCCATCACTTCTTCCCTCAGATTTGATTGAGCCCTGAATGTAGATCTGACAGAATTCCAGACCAACCTGATGCCCAATCTCTGTATCCACTTCTTGGCCACATATGCCCATGTCATCTCTGTTGAGAAAACCTGCCATGAACAGCTTTCTGTTGCACAGATCACCAACGCATGCTTTGAGCCAGTCAACCAGATGGTGAAATATGACCCTCGCCATGGTAAATACATGTCTTGCTGAAACACAGTTCCCAAAGATGTCAATGCTGCCACTGCCACCATCAAGACCAAGCATACCATCCAGTGTGTGGACTGGTGCCCTACTGGCTTCAAAGTTGGCATTAATTACCAGCCTCCCACTGTGGTACCTGGTGGAGGCCTGGTTCAAGTACAGTGAGCTGTGTGCATGCTGAGGAACACCACATGGCCGTGGCCGAGGCCTGGGATCTGCTGGACCACAAGTATCACCTGATGTATGCCAAGAGGGCCTTGTTCACTGGTGTGGGTGAGGGCACGGAGGAAGGAGAATTTTCTGAGGCCCGCGAGGACATGACTGCCCTTGAGAAGGATTATAAGGAAGTTGGTGTGGATTCTGTTGGAAGGAGAGGGTGAAGAAGAAAGGAGAGGAATAGTAAAGTTAATGACACAGAGGTGCTGCTTTTACAGGGAAGCTTATTCTGTTTTGAGCATTGAAAAGTTGTGCTCTGATCAGTTAATCTGTACGTAGCAGTGTATATTCTCATATACAATTACTGACCTGTGCTTTAAAACACAACGCCTTGTTATAGACCCAAGTTGTCTATTTCTCTGATGGATTTGAATAAAGTATTCCCTGTCTTAAAAAAAAAAAAAAAAAAGAAGAAGAAGAAAAAGAGTACAGACCTGCTAGCCTCTTCCTTTTGGTTCTCTTGTATGATCTAACTTTCTTGGTCTTCCCTTACTCTAATTTGGTTGAATGCCAGAAATTTGATTTTTATTTTCACTATTCTAATCTTTAATGCTACTACCCTAACTTTTCAGAATTCACAGACATTGTGTTTAGATAATTCTCACTAGCTACAGTATCATCACTGTTACCAATGAGACAGAAGATACTATAGAGATGTCTTAATACATTTGTTCATTCAACAAAAATGTATTGAGGGCTAGGCTATGGGACATATAAAAATTAATGCACAATATAGCAAGACCAGTCACTCCTTCTCCATGTACCACTGTATTTTTTTTAAAGATTTTATTTATTTATTTGAGAGAGAGAATGAGAGAGAGAGAGAGAAAGCACAAGAGGGGGGAGGATCAGAGGGAGAAGCAGACTCTCTCCGTTGAGCAGGGAGCCCAATACGGGACTCGATCCCGGGATTCCAGGATCATGACCTGAGCTGAAGGCAGTCACTTAACCAACTGAGCCACCCAGGTGCCCCATGTATTTTTCTTAATAACACCTACCACCAATTTATATATCATTTATTCACTTATTATTTGTATCTTACTCATTCGAATATAAGCTCCAAATGTAGAAATTTCGCTTTGTTCACTAATGTTTGCTTAGTGCTTAGAACAGAGCCTGCAACATAGTATATGTAGAACTCAGTGATCTTTAGTGAATGAATGAATAGGTTCCTACTGTTTACTCAGTTCTTTAGCCACTGTTAAGTTTTTTATTTCTCAAAATCATAGGGAAGGGACAAAGGAATGGAATATATGGGTAGGAAATGAGAAAGGATGAGTTTTAAGTATCATTTTTAGATTTGTGTTTCAGAGTATCCATATGCTTGTGGTGAGGGTTAAACTTTCCTCTACAAGAAACACTTTATACTATTCCTGGGGAGAATGAGGCACTTAAGGGAAAGGAGAAAAACTGGCTCAGATGTCTGAAAATAATGCTAATTATTATTTATGGTTAGTAGCTATCATTTATGCTTAAATTCCACCAAAACCACAATTACAGAAATTAGATATGATTCAGTGTCTCACTTTATACTTTTTTTTTTTTTACAATTTTTTTTCTTTTAAGGATTTTATTTAGTTATTTGAGACCGAGAGATACAGAGAGAGAGAGCATGAGCAGGGGGAGAGGCAGAGGGAAAGGGAGAAGCAGACTCCCTGCCGAGCCAGGAGCCCGACATGGGGCTTGATCCCAGGATGCTGGGATCACAATCCAAGCCGAAGGCAGACGCTTAACCATGTGAGCCACCCAGGCACCTCTCACTTTATACTTTTTATTACAACACTGAACTATACATGAATACTCAGTTTTTATATTTTATTGCTCAAAAGATACTCTGTTTATAACTTAAAAAGAAGTCAAAACCCTAAGTAGGAGTATCATTCCTATTTAATTCATAAAGAAACCAAAGTCTTATATAATTTGAATTTGTGCTAGAGGCAGAGGGGGATCACAGCTAGATTCTGAAAAGTAGCACTTTCTCATTCTTAAAGAACCAATCATTAGCAAGTGTGAATATCAGCAAATGAAGAGATTGGAAGCCTAGTGTTCTAGTTTACTGGCTCTCAAACTTGACTTGTACCTGACTCACCTGAGGGTGCTTCTTAACACAAATTGCTGAGCAGCATCCCCAGCACTTCCGATTCATCAGGTCTGGAGTGAGGCCCAAGAATGTGCATTTCTAGTAAGCTGCTGCTGCTACTGTCTCTCAGCTCTAACCCCACCCTCCATGCTCCTCCTCCTGATGCTGGAGCTGGGACCCCTCTAACCGATTTCTGCTTTGCCGGCTCAGTCCCTCTGAGGCTCCGCTAAACAACAGATTTTCAATGTAGATGAAAAAGCCTTATATTGGAAGGTTTTCAATTTGCCCAGATCTATCAGGGTTCATCTACACTGAAAGCCTGTCTTTAGTATAGCCACCTTCATTAATGATCTGAGCTAGATCTTCTGGAGAACTTGCTGCAGCTTCTACATCAGCACTTGCTGCTTCACCTTGAACTTTTATGTCGTGGAGATGGCTTCTTTCCTTAAACCTCATGAATCAACCTCCACTAGCTTCAAACTTTTCTGCAGCTTCCTCACCTCTCTTAGCCCTCATAGAATTGAAGAAAATTAGGGCTTTGCTCTGGATTAGACTTTGGCTTAAGGGAATGCTGTGGCTGATTTGATCTTCTAACCAGACCACTCCAACTTTCTCCATATCAGCAATAAGGCCGTTTCACTTTCTTATCATTTGTGTGTTGACTGGAGTAGCACTTTTCATTTCCTTTTAGGATTACTCCTTTAGCATTCACAACTTGGCTGTTTTGTGTCAGAGGTCTAATTTTCAGTCTGTCTTGGGTTTCAACATGCCTTACTAAGCTTAATCATTTCTAACTTTTGATTTAAAGTGAGAGATGTGTGACATTTCCTTTCATTTGAACACTTACAGGCCACTGCAGGGTTATTAGCCTAATTTCAAGATTGTTGTGACTCAGGGAACAGGAAGGCCCGAGGGGAGAGAGAGACAGAGAGGTGGCAGGTGGAGTGCGGGGAACAGGAGAATGGCTGGGAGGTGGAGCAGTCAGAACACACACAACATTTATCGATTAGGTTTGTGGTCCTATATGGGCACAGGGTGTGGTGCCCCAAAACAATTACAATAATAACATCAAAGATCACTGATCACAGATCACCATAATAAATATAGTAATAATGATAAAGTTTGAAATATTGTGAGAATTGCCAAAATGTGAAAAGAGACACAAAGTGAGCAAATGCTGTTGGACAAATGGCACTGACAGATGCTTGATGGAGGGTTGCCATAAACCTTCCATTTGTTAAAAAAACACAGTATCTGGGAATACAATAAAGCAAAGCACAATAAAAAGAGGTCTGCCTGTACATAGTTTTGACTATTGCCCTGTTTTAAAAGTATAACTCAACTCAATTCTTTCCTTTTGAACTGCTGTAATACATATCACTATAGAAACTGATTTCTACAAACTGAACCTGTTAAATCATTTGTCTTGGCAGATTTTATAAGGAAAAAAATAACTCACCCAAAAAAACATCACATTGTATAGGTTTGGGGTAAGAGCGTTCAGCCATAGCTGCCAGGGAAGCTCCTTCTTTTCTTTTTTTTTTGACTGCAACCCAATTTTTAAATTATTTGACCTAGGTTTGTTTATGAATTTCTATATTTTAATAAACAAGTAACTACATAGATTCTTATTTGATAGCTCAACCAACCCTGAAAAACTGCTTAGAGTGGAGCAATCATGTTAGTCTGGCTGTTAAAATAAAAACAAGAGATGAAAATTGTTAAAGAGGAAGGGAAAAAATTATTTTATCAGGGAAACAAGCTCAGAATGGCTACGTTGCAATTGAATATCCCTTAGCTGGTCAAGTTGGCAGACGCTGATAATAATTTGGCTTTCAAATGTCATACACACACATACAAAGTAAAAAAATGAGAATAAAGAATCAGAGGTATATGTCTCTACACATAGAACCCTATTCTTCTCTAAATGATACATCCTGTACCAAAATGGAGTATGTTTACATAATTAATAATATAACTTCCTTCCAAAAGGTAACTTAGGTACAGAGAATAAGAGAACTTATGTTCCCCATGTTCTATAAAATGTTAACTTCAGTTACTAAGTGTAGAATTTGGGGCACAACTGAAGTTTAACATTTTCTGAAACAACTAAATTCAAACTTTTCCACTAAAAGACATACACATATTCACACTCCATGAACTGCACCAGACAAAAAGCTCTCTGGGTGTTTATCTTCCATTCCTTTTTTTTTGAGAGAGATTGAGAGAGCATGCATGCACACACTTGCGTGCGTGAGTTCGGGGAGGGGCAGAGGAAGAGAAAGAATCTTAAGCAGGCTCCATGCCCAGTGTGGAGCCCAAAGCAGGGCTCAATCTCATGACCTGAGCCAAAATCAAAAGTTGGATGCTTAACTGAGCCACCCAGGCACCCCTATCTTCCATTCCTAAAGTGGTATCAGAGAAGTCCTCACTTCCAAATAGTTTATTTCAAAGAATGGTGAACTGACCCAGATCTAGACATGTGAAGAATATAGATCATTATGATTCAACTATTATCATGTCTTAACTCCTCCAACCTCTTTGGCCTATGAAAGACAACTGGTGTGTGTTACTCTTCCTATTTTTCAACTACTTCATCCCTGTCAACTATTTATACTGATGATACCTAAAATTATTTTCCTTTTATCCTTTATGTTTTTAGAACATTGTGCTCAGTTCTCTCTTTCATATGTTTGGTATGTACCTATTTTTCTTGGAGTGGCACTGTGCTATATGGCATGACTCTACAGAGGACAATTCTATAGAATAGCTAGAATTGCAGCTGTATGGAAAGTCCCCCTTCGCCCCCATTAAACCTCTTAAAGAGACCAGTGGGGCTAGGCCATGCAATCCTAGACTCAGAATATCAGTATCTTCCTTGTCCCCACTCCTGCAGATGAAAGCCACTGCCCAGAGCTTTAAAGTACTGTGGGTCATGATGGTAGAAATTGTAAAAAATTAATTAATTAATACGCTTCAACTCACACACCTTTTTCGTATGCAGTAACTCATCAGGAGGAGTGAGAAGAAATGTCTGGGTACTCCCACTTAAACATCTCTTTCAACTTCACCTCATACTCTCTGTAATGAATTCATTATTTCCCCTCTACCAATATCCCTGTATCTGTAGAGATACGATTATTCTAGTCCCCCCCTCAACTCAAAATACCAAATGATTTAAAACTCATTCTTTTTCTTAACTGACAAATTTAATGTCATCAAATCTAACATTTAGGAGTGGACCAGATTTGTGACATCAATGCATAAGGTGAAGAGATGGAGGTGAGGAGGTGAAATTACCTGACTTATTTTTCTCATTGTATGTCAAGACTTACAGACTGTTTTTAAAGGCTTTAAAGGCTTAAAGATTGTTAAAGTTTGGGAAGGTCAAAAGAAAGCCAGAGTAGCAATACTCATATTGGACAATTAGACTTTAAAACAGACACTGTAACAAGAACAAAGAATGACACTATATGATAATAAAGGGGACAATCCTACAAGAAGATATAATGATTGTAAATATTTATTCCCCCAACATGGGACATCCAAATACATAAAAGAGTTAATAACAAATATAAAGGAACTAATCAATAATAATACAATAATGGTAGGGGACTTTAACACCTCACTTACATCAATGGACAGATCATCTAAACAGAAACTCAACAAGGAAACATTGCCTTTGAATGATACCCTGGACCAGATGGATTTAACAAATATATTCAGAACAGCCATCCTAAAACAGAATACACATTCTTTTCAAGTGCACATGGAACATCCTACAGAACAGATCGCATATTAGGCCACAAAATAAGCCTCAACAAATTTAAAAAGACCGAAGTTATACCATATGTCTTTTCTGACCACAATGGTACAAGAGTACAAGTCAACCACAAGAAAAACTCTGGAAAGACCACATATACATGGAGGTTAAATAACAGGCTACTAAACAATGAATAGGTCAACCAGGAAATAAAAGAACAAAAGAGTAAATGGAAACAAAATTGAAAACAAAGGCTCAAAACCTTTGGGATACAGCAAATGTGGTTCTAAATGGGAAGTTTATAGCAATATAGGCCACCTCAAGAAGCAAGAAAAATCTCAAATAAACAACCTAACCTTACACATAAAGGAGCTAGAAAAAGAACAAGAAACAAAACCTGGTTTACTGAATTAATGTTGAAGCCTCTTATTCTCCTAAGCCAAAAGAAGACATTACTTTGTTGCTATTTTTAATTAACACTTACAAAGACAGAAATGGAATGATAAGCTCAAATGAATAAATAAACCAGTAGCACATGGACAAAAAACAAAAAAAAAAACAAAACCTAAAACCAGCAGAAGGAGGGCAATAATAAAGATTAGAGCAGAAATAAATGATACAGAAACTAAAAAAACAGATCAATGAAACCAGAAACTGATTCTTTGAAAAAACTAATAAATTGATAAACTTCTAGCCAGATGTGTCAAGAAAAAAAGAGAAAGGACCCAAATAAATAAAATCACAAATGAGAGAGGAGATATAACAACCAACACCACAGAAATACAATCATAAAAGAAAAAGAACAGAAAAGAATATCCAGTCCCTGGATGGAGTCCCGCATCGGGCTCCCTGCTCGGCGGGGAGTCTGCTTCTCCCTCTAACCCTCCCCCCTCTCATGTGCTCTCTCTAATAAATAAAATCTTTAAAAAAAAAAAAAAGAAAATCCCATTTACAACTGCACCCAAAATAGGGGCGCTTGAGGGGCTCAGTCGGTTAAGCGCCTGCCTTTGGCTCAGGTCATGATCCCAGGATCCTGGGATCCTGGGGGAATCCCAGGAGAACAGGAAGCCTGCTTCTCCCTCTCCCACTCCCCCTGCTTAGGTTCCCTCTTGCTGTCTCTGTCAAAATAAATAAATAAAATCTTAAAAAAAAATAATTGCACCCAAAATAATAAGATACCTAGGAATAAACCTAACTAAAGAGGTGAAAGACCTGTATTCTGAAAACTGGCAGAAAACAATTATAAAAGAATATTATGAGCAATTATATGTCAACAAAATAGGCAATCTGGAAGAAATGAATGCATTTCTAGAAACATATAAACTACCAAAACTGAAACAGAAACAGAAAATATGAACAGACCCATAATCAGAAAAGAAATTGAATCAGTAATCAAAAATCTCCCAACAAACAAGAGTCCAGGGCCAGAAGGCCTCCAAGTGGAGGCCTACCAAACATTTAAAGAAGAATTAATACCTATTCCTCTGAAACTGTTCCAAAAAATAGAAACGGAAGGAAAACTTCCAAACTCATTCTGAGGCCAGCATTACCTTGATCCCAAAACCAGACAAAGACCCCATCAAAAAGGAGAATTACAGAACAATATCACTGATGAACACAGATGCCAAAATACTCACCAAGATACTAGCTAATAGGGTCCAACAGGGCATTAAAAGGATTACTCACAATGAAGTGGGATTTATTCCTGGGCTGCAAGGGTAGTTCAACATCCGCAAATCAATTAATGTGATACACTTCATTAATAAAAGAAAGGACAAGAACCATATGATCCTCTCAACAGATGCAGAAAAATCATCTGACAAAATATAGCATCTTTTCTTGATAAAAA
Organism: Callorhinus ursinus; assembly: GCF_003265705.2. NCBI lineage: Eukaryota > Metazoa > Chordata > Mammalia > Carnivora > Otariidae > Callorhinus > Callorhinus ursinus. The sequence continues at coordinate 101,785,051 of NW_027397066.1, forward strand.
CTCTCCACCACACAATCTACACATTCAATGCAATGCCTATCAAAATACCATCAGCATTTCTCATAGAGCTGGAATCCTAAAATTTCTATGGAACCAGAAAAGACTCTGAATAGCCAAAGGAATATTGAAAAAGAAAACCAAAGTTGGAGGCATCACAATTCCAGACTTCAAGCTGTATTGCAAAGCTGTAATCATCAAGACAGTATGGTACTGGCACAAAAATAGACACAATGATCAATAGAACAGAATAGAGAACCTAGAAATGGACCCTCAACTCTACGGTCAACTAAATTTTGACAAAGCAGGAAAGAATATCCAATGGAAAAAAGACAGTCTCTTCAACAAATGGTGTTGGGAAAATTGGAGAGCCACATGCAGAAGAATGAAACTGGACCATTTCCTTACACCATCCACAAAAATAGACTCAAAATGGATAAAAGACCTGTGAGACAGGAATCCATCAAAATCCTAGAGGAGAACACAGGCAGTAGCAACTTCTTGCTAGACACGTCTCCAAAGGCAAGAGAAACAAACTATTTTTGGGACTTCATCAAGATAAAAGCTTTTGCACAGCAAAGGAAACAGTCAACAAAACTAAAAGGCAACCTATGGAATGGGAGAACATATTTGCAAATTACATATCAGATAAAGACTACTATCCAAAATCTCTAAAGAACTTATCAACACACCAAAACAAAAAAATCCAGTCAAGAAATGTGCAGAAGACATGCACAGAGATTTCTCTAAAGAAGACATCCAGGGCGCCTGGGTGGCTCAGTTGGTTAAGCGACTGCCTTCGGCTTAGGTCATGATCCTGGAGTCCCGGGATCGAGTCCCACATCGGGCTCCCTGCTCGGCAGGGAGTCTGCTTCTCCCTCTGACCCTCTTCCCTCTCATGCTACCTCTCATTCTCTCTCTCTAATAAATAAATAAAATCTTTAAAAAAAATTTTAAAAAAATTTAAAAAAAAATAAAGAAGACATCCAAATGGCCAACAGACACATGGAAAAAATACTCGACATCACTTGGCATCAGGGAAATAGAAATCAAAACCACAGTGATACCACCTCACATAGGTCAGAATGGCTAAAATAAAAAACTCAGGAAACAACAGATGCTGGCAAGGATATGGAGAAAGTGGAACCCTCTTGCATTGCTGGTGGGAATACAAACTGGTACAGCCACTGTGGAAAACAGTATGGAGGTTCCTCAAAAAGTTAAAAATAAAGCTACCTTATGACCCAGTAAGTGCACTACTAGGTATTTACCCAAAGGATACAAACATAGTGATTCAAAGGGGCACATGCACCCCAATGTTTATAGCAGCAATGTCCACAATAGCCAAAATATGGGAAGAACCCAGATACCCACAGATGGATGAATGGACAAAGAAACACACAAACACACACACACACACACACACACAATGGAATATTATGCGGCCATCAAAAAATGAAATCTTGCCATTTGCAACGACGTGGATGGAACGAGAAGGTATTATGTTAAGTGAAATAAGTCAATCAGAGAAAGACAATTATCATATGATCCCACTGATATGTGGAATTTGAGAAACAAAGCAGAGGATCATAGGAGAAGAGAGGAAAAAATGAAACAAGACAAAAGCAGAGAGGGAGACCCTTAATCTCAGGAAACAAACTGAGGGTTGCTGGAGTGGAGGGGGGTGGGAGGGATGGGGTGGCTGGGTGATGGACATTGCAGAGGGTATGTGTTGTGGTAAGCACTGTGTATTGTGTAAGACTGATGAATCACAGACCTGTATCCCTGAAAAAATAATACATTATATGTTAATAATAAAAAAATTTTATGGTTCATCAATGTAATTACTCCTACACAAACATAGTTAATTCTTTTCTCCGTTGTACTTATCCAGGAAAAATTCTAATCTAGTTAAACCTGAGTATTTGCCTTTTTTTGTGCCTGAGCAGCTGAAAATTCTTTGAGAAAGTCACAGAACTCTTTTTGATTCCTCTCATTTTCAATAATACCCACAAATCTAAGAGGACATTTAACACCATTTGTCAATCTTACTATACTTCCCTAGTTGCCTTCATTTTCTGAGATGAATATTTTATACCTTCTCTTCTATCCTCACATCTATAAATAACCTCTCCTCTCCCATCTTTCTCAGTTGGTGACTCTTCCTGCTATTTCTTTGAGGGAAATGGAAGTGCTCAGATAGGAGCTCCCATGTTGTCCCATCACTAAATCTGTATATCTCCACAAATCTTATTTTTTGTTTTTCCTCTTTTAAGAATGAAAATAACTGTCCCTCCCTCTTTCACAGCTAGTCCTTCCATTCCTGCTTTGGATTTTTATCCTCTTTTACCTTTTTTAATCTATTACTCTTCTGCATTTATCTTTCTCATTCCTTCATTATAAGTTTCTCCTTCCCTACTAAATATTTCCATTCAGTTATAAACTTGCATTAGTATCTGTTGTTAAAAATTCATCTATTAATCTCAAATACCCTCATTACTACTGCATTTATCTTCTTCCCTTATAGCAAAACTTCTTAAATAAATTGTTCTCTAACTACTATCTCATTGTTTCCAATCAGGACATAGAGGCACACAATGAATTAAACAAGGAAATTTTAAAATAAAGAATTATTAAGTCACAATATGAGTAATGATAAGATCTAGGAAAAGTCCATAGGGCTGTAAGAGAGATCCAAAGAAGTAAAAACTTGAAAGGTCAGCTGTTTTAACAACCTTTGTATTCTCAGCACTTGGCTCAGAATGGGAGTTAATGAATGCTGAATGAATGGAAGAATATCTTGACAGTCTGAGAAACACAGTTGTCTTCCCACCTAAATATAGCCATTTATAATTTTTCTGCAGCCATAATATAATAGTGAGCAACATGAGGTTATCCTGACATTTTCAAAGCCTCCATAGGTATTTTTGGAATTAAATAAATATCCTAATAATCCATAACTGCTTAGAAAGAACTTTTAAAATATCTCTCTGTAATTCCTTGAGCATATAAAAATTTCTGCATTTTATTTTTCTCTAGGGAGAACTGAAAATTTTAGAAAGCAATTTACAAAGCAGAAGCAACTTAAACAAAACAAACAATGAAAGAAAAAAAGAGGCAAACAAAACAACAGACTTTTAACTATAGAGAATAAACTGGTGGTTACCAGAGGGGAGTAAGTGCAGGGATGGGTGAAACTGAGGAAGGGAATTAAGAGTACACTTACTGTGATGAGCACTGAGTAAATATAGACTTGCTGAATCACTATATTGCATACCTAAAACTAATATAACACTGTAGGTTAATTATACTAAAATTAAAAAAAGATTTTTTTAAAAGCAGAAGCAACTTACTTTATTTCGATCTTGTACAACCAATATTTTCCTAGTATTTTCATCAAATACAGCTCCTGTTGGGGGAAAAGTAAAAGATAATTGAGAAATAGTAATTTCATTCACCTTAGACGCCTCCATGCGCCTATCTGTGGTCATCAAAATCGTACCCATCCTGGAAGGCCTAGTTCAAGTACCACCTCATCCCTGACCACTTTTAAAATCTCTCCAGCAATAAAATGACTGTTCAGTTATTCACGTTCTTTTAACAACTTGGAATACTAATGATGGTTCTAGCACATGCTAAGTTGTAGAATAATCAGCTGCATAAGCTTCTTCTCTAGATTATCTATTCCTGATGGTACATTGTTAAATAAATTAATCTTTCGCTTTCTATCCTTCTGTAGCATTTATTTTAATGTCAAATCTTAAGTGCTTAAAAATATTTATTGAATAAATGAAGTGACTTTTCCATTCTCATTTTTATTCCTTGAATCACTGTGTATATAGAACATGGGTTGTGCCTCTGATGCTCTAACTCTCAAATATCTCAATATTCAGTTCAGGATCTCACTGAAGTCACTTACTTTTTTTTTTTTTTTTTTACCCCGTGTGCGTATGACTTTATAACATACCAATACATTGCTTTGGGATAATTGTTTATTTTATATATGTCCTAAGTTCTAATCCTTTTCTTTTATTCATACATTCAGTATACACACTGCAAGCATACTCTGCATTTGGCTAGACGTTAGGGACTCAAATAAATAAGATTTATTTGTTTTTGACAATCCTGGGTCAAAAATATAAGTGACACCTTAATGATTTGTATTAATTCCTTTAAATGCTATAATTTAAAAATATTTATATTTACATAATGTGAGGAAATATTGTTAAAAAGATATTTACTACATACCCTTTCAATAGTAATTGAGTTCTTATATATAATACATATGGGTTCTCTATATATTATTTGAACCCTGTTATGTGTCAGGCATTTTTCTAGGTGCTAGGGATATAGTGGTAAACAAAACAAAATTCCCTATCCTCAGTGGGCTCACATTCTGGTGTGTATGAGAAGGTAACAAACAAAGAGAAAACAAATTATATAGAACATGAGGTGACAATGCTATGTAGAAATAAAATATAGAAAGGGATAGGTGTATATAATACAAGGAAAGACAAATTTCTCTGAAATGAAAACTCCACATTTTAGTGTTTAAAAAAAAAGAAGGAAAACCACTAAGTGAGATATAATTAACATTAATGTTGGCTTCCATTAGAAAACATAAACTATAATTTAATTGGACTTTATAAGGGTTAGAATGCCAAAGAAATGCCAAGGAAATCTACTTTTAAATTTTAATAATTTGTCATTACTCAAATTGCAATTTTCCCTAATGAATTATAAACATGAGCAAAATATTTACTTCAAAGACAAAACCAGCATGGATAAGGCACAATGTGAGCGACCCCTGCTGGTCACAACTTAAATGGCAAATAAACACAGAGATCAGGGATTAGAGATTTTTATTATAATATGATTAGTCAAGATACTGTGCTAAGTGCTTTATGTGCATCATCTCAGGTATTCTTCACAATAATCGTGTGAGTGGTATCATTTTGAGTGCCCAAGTTCACACAGCCCTAAAACTGTCTGTCTGGATTCTCAGCTGGTATTCTCACTGTGCAACCGTGTCCCTTCCCCACACAATTGTGTTCTCTGGGGACTTGAGTTTCTACTTGAAGAGCTACCTAATCATTCAAGAAATATTTATTGAGTATCTGCTTTATGCCAGACACTGTCTTTAACCTGACAACACAGTGGTGGAAAAGACAAATAAAATACCTGCCTTCATGGAGTTTATATTATTGTGGGGGAAATTAAGTACATGATATAATTTCAGATTGTGGTGGGTGCTATACAGAAAAACAGACCTGGATAAAGGGACCATGAATGATGCAGGAGGACTGTATTTTAGACAGGAAGGTGGGGAGAATTTTGAGAAGATGTTGGAGCAGAAACTTCAGCTCTAAAAAGCTAGATAAACAAAGCCCTGGGAAAGAGTACTACAGGAAGACGAGCCAATAGGTGTGAAAGCTCTGAGGCAGATACAATCTTGTTGTGTTTAAAGAACAGTAACAAAACCATAGCTCACTCCATTCCAGTGTGGGGAAGGAAAGATTTTTCCTCTAATACTTAGGTTCTATGTCTAGGGCTGTGAACTGAACTGACAGAAGACAGATTAATGGAGAAAAAAAGTGTGTATATATATATATGTGTATATATATATATATTTTTTTATTATATTTACATGGCCTGGGGGTGGTGATGGAAGAATTGATTAAAAGAATTGAAAATCCCAAAAAAGTGGTTAAGCCCAGGGGCATATATACCATTTCAACAAAGAGCAATACATTATGGAGACATGACAAGACAAAAGAAAAAGAGGTTTGGGATAAGGAGGTAAATGGTGGGAAATGATTAGGACATATACGGGGGAAATTAATGGAATACAAGAGTTATTTTAATAAGGTTTATTTGTACAGACTCATCTTGGTGTCAACTCCCCATCTTCTATAAGAATGTCTCCTCTTCCTGGTACAAAAAATTTATGCCCTGCTTTAAGGTAAAAAAGGGGAGGCAGAGGACCCTTCCTGTATCTAGTGTTTCTCGAACTCAAAATAATCAATATGCCAATGTGGTATATTTTGTGGTGGTATGTTCACCAGCCACATCTACCTTCTGCTGCTTATAACAGTAAATGTCAATTACTTTCCCTTCACCTAAAAAACACTATACCTTTCCAGAAAATTTCTTACATGATTTCATTACCACCCCTAATAGCCACTTCATATCCTAGTTATACTCAAGACTTCAAGTTCCAGATCTCTCATTGCCTGAACTCCTATGGTATATCTTAACTATAATACATACTATTTAGTTATAAACAAGTGCTTCATAGTATACTCTATATGCATATATTACCAATTCTGTAGTAATAACTGGATTTAAAAGTCTAATTTAAAAGTCTATACCAATGAATTAATAATTATCTGCATGACTTTCTAATGAAGTGTGAGGGTGCTATCAAATTACCAGTCTTTTGAAGTAGAGCTGAATGGAAATTTCTAAATGCCTCTACTTGTTACAAGGGAGTGAGATCATGGATAGAGAAAACATTAGACATCCTTGAACAACTCCTTTTTAACTTCAAAGGTGCAAACTACCTTTAAAAACGCTTTTAAATTATATGAAGGCAAATAAAATTATTAAATTACTAGCTTATATATAATACTGCTTTCATTTAAGTCATAAGGACTTACTATTTCAGTTTTTTTTACCCATGGTTCAGGGACCAGCATTAACATTAGCAGTAGCAGCAGAGAATTTATTAGAAATGCAAATTTTCTGGCAACCCACACCAACTGAATCAGAAACTCTTAGATGTGGGGCCCAGCAGTGGTGTTTTCAGTAAACTCTCCAGGTAATTTTGATGCACTCTACAATTTGAGAACTCCAGTCTTAACCTAAAGCAAATCTCTCAAGACCATGTCTCTGAAGTTAATCAGTGTCTTGAAAAGTCCGTAATATACTTAAATCATGCTATCTTAAGCAACTGTTTGGCACCATAACTTAATGTAATTATCTTTAAGAAGTAATATCCAAATAAAAAATCTGCTTTGCTTTACCTTAAATTTAACCTAAAAGTTATCTTTTATTTTACACATTCACATAATTAGTACTAATATGTTTTACCATAATGATTTAGTCCCTGAGCCCAATTCAGTGTTACCATTTGAGTACTGAAGTTCAAATACCTCTATAAAAGTGTTCAAAGGTATCCTCTTAAACACCAAAATTGTTTGGTGTGCTGCCCTCTGCTGATTCATAAGGCAAACTTCATCTATTTAAAGCACTCCTTAATAATCCCAAGGATAAACATTTTATCAAGCTACCCCTTACACATGAATAAACTATCACTTAGCTGTAAGAAAAAATTGGCTGAACCTCTAAAAGGTTAATTTTATTGTTAGTTTGAAACTGACCTGCAACTCCTACTTGATGGGTAGCATATCCTGGTAATCTGCTGGGTCCCTCTCCCAGCCACAGTGTCAGCGTGGATGAATCCGATTCTGCATGGTGAAAGCGGAAACCCAGGGAAGCAGCAGGGGCAATAAATCGGCTTTGGAGGATGGGAACATGCAGCCATACCGCTATCCTACCTTCTGATCTCCATTGTTGTACTGCAGCTAAAATGCAGATGAGGATAAAAATCTGTAAACATTTTCCAGTGAAAGGAGTGGAAGATCTCAGGTGTCACCTCTTCTAAAAAGCCATCCTAAAACATCCACCTCCCTTAGTAGTTAGCTTGGAAGCGATGGGGGAGAGGAATCCTAAAACGCTCTGGTTCACATCAACAACATGGGAACTATCATGTTTTACTGTAATTAGTACCTTGCTTATGTGATTTTTCCATCAGACTGAATTCCTTGAGAATAGTCAGTATATCCATATCACCTGACCACAATGCTTGGCACATAACTGGTGCTCAATATTTGTAGAATGAACAAAAAAATTCAATTTAAATAAAATACCATTTTAATGCTGTTCCTTTTAACATCCTTAGTTTTAATCTTTATAAATGACTATTATGGGCTTCTACTTACACTTTCTTTAAGAGATGTTATAATTTTTTTGGCTTATAAATTTCACAGTGGTTAAAACTCTAACTTTGTTTTTAAATAATGTATACCAGTCCTAGAAAAAACTGAAAATATAATGAAGAAATCAAAACTTCATATCTTACTAGCATGCAGAGATAAAAATATAATTTTGACATTTTTCCATGAATATAATTTTGGAATTGACATCACACCATATATAATTTACAGCATATCTTTTACTACTTATTATAAACATTGTGCTATGTCATCAAAATTAATGAACGTAAACTTTTAATGACTGCATAATTTTCCTCAGATAGGTACACCAAAAGCTACTTAACCAACCTCTTACTCCTACTCCTAAATACCAAGATGAACGTAGATTTTTCTGTTTTTGACTTCTGCAAATTCTCTTATTTTATTACCTAAGATTGAGCCAGAAGAAAAAGATTCTAACATTTGGTCCTTACTAAGTTCTAGACACTCTACATATATTATCTCATTACGTTCTCACAACCTGAAAGGCAAGTATTATCGCCCCTAATTTATGGGTGAATAATATTGCAGTCTTAGAAAAACTTCTCAGATCACTTTCTCCATCCATCACCTCACTTAATCTTTAAAATAATCTTGCAAATTGTGTGCGTGGGTGGTGGGAAGGTTTGATTATTTATTTAATGGTTAAATTTCTTTTCCCCCTCTTCTCCAGCTGTGCAGTGACTCCCCCATTGAGGACCCTGTTCTCTACCTCTTTAAAAGGCAGTGGGTCTAATACAGTGACAAACACATGGGAGCCTTTCATAAAAGCTTCTTGATTTGGGGCTATGGAGTCAGATCCTTCTCGCCCACCTCTTTCTCTGATTTAAATCTTTTTAAAATTGATGTACAATTACATAAAGTGAAGCACACAAATCTTAAGTGTACATTTAATGAGTTCTGACATATGCATACACCTATGTAACACACTCCAATAAAGACTAAAGAACATTTCTATTATCTCAGAAAGTTCACATATCCTCCCTAGTCATTCTAATCAAGTGAAAAAACTAGTTTGACTTAATAACAAAATTTGCATTAGCTCTTAGAGGCAGCATAATGCATTAAGAACAGATTCTAGAGCCAAGGGAAGTTACTTATCTCTCTGTGCCTCAGTACCATCACCTTTAAAGTAAAGGTAACAGTATCTACCCCAGAGTTGTTATGAGGATTAAATGAATTAATATTTGTAAAGTTCTTAAAAGTGTTTAGCAATAGGAATTCATAAATGCAATATAATGTTTTATTAAAACATTAAAATGTTTATTAAAAACTATAAAAAGTATATGGTACTACACAGATTATAAATTAGTTTCCTATAATTTATCTTCGAGCACATGTATCCAGTAAAGTAATTAGGGTTGGCATTATTTATGTACGCAACGTAAGAGGCAAATATTTTTAGTGGTGGTTTGCCTTCTACCCAACTAAGCACCTGTCAGAATCTGGGGCTTGAAACCCGGATGTGTGACTCTAAACCCAACTCTCAAGCTTTGCCTTTCTAAGAAAGTGCTTTAACCACCTGGCTACTGACGAGTGACAAGTGTGTGCAATAAATACCTGTATCTTCCTATACTACACATGGGTAGATATATTAGAGGATGAATTTTGACTTGATTCTCCTACTGTTGATATTGTTGGAGTCAGCAATTATTCACAAGTAGGAGAGAAAATGCAGTGAAGAGGTAGTTTGGGAAGGAGAATGATTAAAGAATGAAATAACTAGCTCAGTTATATTGACAAGTGATGCTCACTTGCCTTATTAATAGCTCAATAGGATAAAGATTATCTGAAGTTTCTTTTTAGAGTGAGAGAATCTTTCCATGGCTAAATTTCCGTACTAGGCCTTCAATTCTAATAGAAGAACCATCAGGGGCAGTGTGAAAAAAACCCAACCAAATCACGGGCTTCTCTCAAACTGAAGGCTTCTCCAACAAAGCTTTCTTTCCTCTTTGGACTTAGGCTCAAGGAGAGTGAGAGTTTTCTTATTGAAGACTGAAACCGCCCACTACCCTCCCTTGTTAACCATAAAAGACTTATTGCTCTGTCTCTAGCAAACTCTAGTTCTTGATGCGTCAGCCTGACCTAATTTGTGTACAAAAATGACCACTTAGTATCTCTCTGGTCCACTCATTGTCCACCACCTGTATAGTTTTGTCTCGGGCAAAGTGCCCGCAGAACTAAGGCTCGGTAAATGATAGTAAACAATAATGAAATAATATTAACATTACTGAGCGTTAAGTATGTGGCAGAGACCGTGATATGCACTTTATATGCATTACCCAACTTAACCCTCAGCAATCCTATGCGATACTAACCGGTTTTATGGTAGGGGAAATGGTAGTTTACACAACTTGCCGAAGGTCACACACTAGAAAGTGCAGCAGAAACTAGGGCTGCCGATCTCAAAGTCTGGGATAGTTACCATTTCACCCAACCGCCCCAGAAACCTCCCAGCAAGGGACACAAGAACGAAAGGGGGCGAAATTGGTACGGGTCACACCTGCCCTCTCTCCCTAGGACTCGGTACTTGATTCGCGGAGAGCGTGTCAGGTGAACAGGGGCCCCGGTTACTTCATTAGAAAGTCTCCGGAGCCAGGGAACCCCTCGGCCCAGGAACACTTGCCCTGCAAGTCCCTCTGGAATGAGGCGGCGTCCAGGCGGTCCAGTGCGCCGAGCCGCGGAAGGCGCACTGAGACGCCCCCGAATCTGTCCAGCTCTCCCCGCAGTTCTTCCGCTCCGACAGGAGGGTTCCACCTGCAACCCGGACCGCCGGAAGCCCAGTGGTGCCCCAAGAGCCTTGCGCTGCAGGTCCGCAAGAGCACAGCGCGCCAAAAACGTCCCGTTGGTAGTGGCAGCATTTACGCGTCCGCGTCCCACCACTAGCTCAGCCCCTAAAGTAACCCTCCTTTGAGTTCCAGAGCGGAGGTCTCTACCGTAAACTTTAGAAGAGTGCCACCCATCTATCTCGAAGTTGCGCTGTTACCACTTTTTTTTTTTTTTTTTTTTTTTTAGCGCTGTACGGAAGGGACCGCGAAGTCCTGTTCACCAGCTCCTCTCAGGAATTTGCCCGGTTCCAGGAAAGCCGGAGAGAAACTTTTCCACCGATTTCTTTTTCTAGTTTAAGTCCACAGACGTTTGTTCAGGGATGGGATGGGAAAGGCGGGCAGAGATGCCAAAAAAATCCTTTCAGGAATTTACAATCTAAATGACGCTTGTGTCAACATAATCCGTCTTCCTTTGCAAAAGTCAGAACCTCTTCTTCCAAGATGGCGGGTTCTGAAAATGCTCGGGTCTCCCTTTTTCCACTGCGCTCCACTTGGGGTGTTACGGCGCAGGGCGGAGTCTCACTGACTTCTGCCCCGGAAGTTTTTCTTCCAGGGACCCGAGCACGTTGAGCCGGCTTTGCGGTAGCTTTTCCTAGGTTGCCTCCTGATCATGTCTTCCAAGAAGAACAGGAAACGGCTGAACCGAAGCGCAGAGAATGGTTCAACCTCGCCCTCTTCTGCTTCCTCTCCTTCGGGGCCCTCGCCTCCTTCTGCCGGGCCAGGCACGGCGGCAGCGGCCGGGATTCTGGTGGTGACCAACTTCCTAGAAAAGGGTAAATTGTTCTGGGTGGGAGACCTGAGGCCGAGGGGGCGCAGCCTGAGAAGAACGTAGACCTAGCGATGCCGCCTTTAAGGTGCAGAGGCTTTTGAGAATTGGGCGAGAAACGGGTGTGAGAATGGCACACAAGTTCGTACACCCGAAGCCGTGCCTGCATTGGAGAAGTTAGGCAGAAACGGCTTATCCGTGGATTAAGTCACGCTATCACTTTTGTAAATTGTTTTGAATTTATAAGTTGCACTTGAAACGACTTTGCCTCGTTTAAGATTAACGACATATTTAACTGTAACATTGCTTAAAGGTAGCGAGCACGGGATATATATACCAGAAAACTAAACACTCAGTAGAGATGTGGATACATCCTTCCTGAGAGATATCGCTGTGTCTCTAAGAATGAAAGGCTTTAGGGTTTTTTCTTCTACTACACAGGTTCTGATATTTAATAACAGCTACCAGTTACATAGTATTGTTATCAGTAGGTTGGGTATGTCACATATCTCATTTAACTTTAATAGAAGCCCTGGAAGATGGGAATGTATTATTATGCCCATTTCACAGAGAAAGAATAGTTAATGTAATTGGCTCCAGGTTCCGCAGGTACCCAGTGGCAGGCGGTATTTGACTTTAAAGCCCTTATCCTAGATCACAGCTCCCTTGAGTTAGGAGAATGGATTTATCGGAAAAGTTAATTGGTAAAGCTTCTGTGTATTGAAGCTGTGTTATAGCTTTGAAAAAATGGAACATCAGTTAAACTGTGTGGCAAGAATTTTATGTCTAATGCACAACCTAATGACAATCTTAGAGTTAACACAGTGTTTTCAGTTTCATTTAGGGATCAGAGAATAATTTGTTCTGTCCTGAATATATAATCTCTTTTTCAACTGGATCCTTCCCTTGAAATTTAAACCTGCTGATTTCTCTTACATCTTAAATCAAAATAAAAGTTCCACATTTTCTTCTTACCACCACTCTCTCTGTTTCCATCCTTTCATTGCCAAGATTCTTTCTTTTTTTTTTTTTAAGATTTTATTTTTAAGTGATCTCCCAGCGTTGGACTTGAACTCAAGACCCTGAGATCAAGAGTCGCATACTCTACTGACTGAGCCAGCCAGGTGTAGCTCATTGCCAAGTTTCATAAATGGAGTAGTCTCTGCCTACTCATCTGTCACCTACTCCTTAGCCTATTTAAGTTTTGACATCTATCCCATCATTCTATGGAAACTGTCCCTGTCATGGTCACTGATCATCTCCATGTTGATAAATATAATGGACAGTTTTTCTTTACTTCCCTTACTTGACCTCTCAGCAACTTTTGGCATTGTCTACCATTTCCTTTTTCTTAAAACACTTTAATTTTGGGGGGCACCTGGGTGGCTCAGTAGGTTAAGCATCAGCCTTTGGCTCAGGTCATGATCCCAGGGTCCTGGGATCAAGCCCCTCATGGGTCTCCCTGCTCAGTGGGAAATCTGCTTCTCTCTCTCCCCATGCCCCTCCACCTGGCTCATACTCTCTCTCTCTCACTCTCTCTTGCTTCTCAAATAAATAATTAGAATCTTAAAAAAAAACAAACAAACCACACTTTAATTTTTGGCTATGTGCCATTAAACTTTCCTAGTTTTTCTCCATCCTTTTGTTGGTAGGTAGATTTTCAGTTTCCTTTGCAGGCTCATTTTCTACTTGGCTGCCAAATGGCTAAGTTCCTCAATTCTTAGTCCTAAAACCCTCTTTTTCTCTGTATAAATCTTTCTTTGTCAAGTTCATCCAATGTTCAGAGTTTTCCATCTATACTTTCACCATTTTCTAATTTATATTTGTGATTTATACTATTTCTGAGTCTTGGTTCAGGTGCCTTTTAGGCCAATACTACTCAAACTCTGTAGGGAAAGTTTTTTAAAATATGATATATTGGGGTGCCTGGGTGGCTCAGTTGGTTAAGCAGCTGCCTTTGGCTCAGGTCATGATCCTAGGGTCCTGGGATTGAGTCCTGCATCGGGCTCCCTGCTCAGAGGGGAGTCTGCTTCTCCCTCTCCCTCTGCCCCTCCTGCAGCTTGTGCTCTCTCTCGCTGGCTCACTCTCTCTCAAAAAAAAAAAAAAAAAATATATATATATATATGTGTGTGTGTGTCACAGCTTGGCACTGTTGTAAAATACAATAAAAAAGAAATTACTAGAAAAATAAGTTTAAAAATAGAAATTTTTATTGGATTTAGGAGATGTAGGATTACTCTGTCCAATTGTAATAAAAGCTACTAAACTCTTATTTGCTGTATTTATCCCATCATGAACCAGTAACAAATAGTTTGCTGACCACACTTTGTATAGCATTGTGCTGTACATCTTTTCTTGGATTTTTCTTTTTTTAACATTTTATTTTTTTTTAAGATTTATTTGCTTAGAGAGAAAACAAATGAGCTGCTGCTTGGTATAGCCTACTGCCCTGGAAGGTCTTGATCGTCTTATGTGGCCCCTTTTTGTCTCCTGCCATTTCGCCTGTACTCTTTTCTCAGATGCACAGTGCTGCCTTCTGTCCAGTACTTCTCTGTACAAGCTGTTCTCTTTGCCAAAAATTATCTTTTTTTCCTCTTTGTTTAGTTAATTCCTACTCTTCCTTTGGATCTAAATTTAAACATTACTTCTTTGGAGAAGCATTGTTTCTTCCAAATTAGATTCCACATAATAGGCTTTCTCAGCACTCTTAGTCATTCTTACATTGTATTAATCTTAGTTTACAGTTACACAGTTATTCAGTGATTGTTTAAGAACTCTCTCATCCTATTAGATTATAAGCTCTGTGAGTCCAAGGACCATCCACTTCTGTTCACTTTGTATCCCTAGTGCCTAACATATTATCTGCCATGTATTGGGCACATAATAAATGTTTGTTGGATGAACAAATGAATTGTGGGTGGTTGTTTGAAATTACCTTTACTAATCTGGCACATGAAGTGTTCAATAAATGTATAGTTAATTAATGGGGAGAGCGGATGCTGAGATGTATTTTTAAAGTACAGTATTGGAGGAATGAGGACTGGTGAAAGGAATTGTTTGGAGGACAGCTTGAGTAGATTTGAATGCTGTAAGAGAACGCATGGATATGTTTTAGGAAATAAGGTCAGTGGATGAGAATTTGATCATGATCTTCATAGGGAGGAAGTGGAGGTGTTTAGAGAACCTGTGATTTGTCAAATCCTGGTGCATGGTGAATGTGCAGGATAGGATGGAAGGAAGAGAAGAAGAAAACCTAGAATATTGCCAAGGACTGAATACACCTGTGAGGTACTTATCAAGAGGGAAGGGTAATTCTTTGAGGTTTAGGAAGAAAGAAGTGGCAGACACTGAACCGTATGAGGTCATGAAAAGGATGCTTTGCTATTATTGATGAGTATGCTATGTAAGAGACCGAATGCTCATAGGAAAGTTGAATTTCTTTTCAGCCTCATTATGAAATATGCTTATTCTATAAATGCTCAGTACTGTTAATCTTAGCTCCATGAGATGCTTTGTTTTTCTAGATTTGTTCAGCTGATGACAGAAGGAAAATACATATGTTGGGTAGTTATTTTGTAATAGCAAAAATAATTAGACATGGTTTTGCTTTCATTGACTTTGTTCCTTTTAAATTACAAAATATCTGTGGTTTTTTTTATTATGTTATGTTAATCACCATACATTACATCATTAGTTTTTGATGTAGTGTTCCGTGATTCATTGTTTGCGTATAACACCCAGTGCTCCACGCAGAACGTGCCCTCTTTAATACCCATCACCAGGCTAACCCATCCTCTCACTCCCCTCCACTCCAGAATCCTGTTTGTTTTTCAGAGTCCATCGTCTCTCATGGTTCGTCTCCCCCTCCAACTTCCCCCCCTTCATTTTTCCCTTCCTGCTATCTTCTTCTTTTTTTTTAACATATAATGTATAATTTGTTTCAGAGGTACAGGTCTGTGATTCAACAGTTTTACAGAATTCACAGCACTCTTTTTTATTATTAAGGAACACTAATATTAGAGAACTATGATTATGGTATATGTATCTAATAATAAATTTTATAACAAAGTTTGTGACGGGTTAAAATTTCGTGTCTCATGGATTTTAATGCTGAAAAGGAAAATAGTGTGTAGTCATCTACTATGTTCATTGATTTCATGGATATCTATTATGCAACTTCTATATTTGATGCACTCCTAGGCATTGGAGATACAGAGATGAATTTGACCCAGTTTGTGCCCAAAGCAGCATATGGTTTAGGAGAAAGTCAGACTATAAAATGAATGTATATTATGATGATAAATGCTAGTATCTGGCAGTATAGGGTGCTGGAAGAAGCAGAGGAAGGACCAAATGTGGACCTTGAGGAGGTGAGGGGGCAGGGTGGACATGTTAGCACATCATTTTCAGAGGTGTTGCCAGCGGGGCTGAATTCTTGTCCCCTTCCTTGGCCAAAAGTTGAAAACAATAATGGTCATTTTAGTCAGTGTGTGCTTACCTAAGGAATAAGACCTGTGCTATTATCTTACTCATGTATTCTTGGCATTAGAAAAGAAAAATATCTGACTGGTATCCTGTGAATCAGAAGTGGAAATGTAATTTAACCCTCCAGAGTTAAATGCCAGTTCCCCAGCCCAAGTCTTTGAATACCAGTAGTCAACTCAACTAGAATCTGTAGCAAAAGGTTACTATGCAAGTATGAGAAGCCTATTTCATGTATGTTCAGTTTTTAAAGAAATTAGAGATATTTTTCTTAAAAGATGAAAACTAATACCTAGCCCATAAGACATCTTTTTTTAGTTAGCACTCATATTGTCAGTCAATGGACCCTCAAAAAGGTTTCGTTTTAAGTCTTTTTGTTAAAAAAAGGAGGATTGGAACTGTGGTTTCTCTAGGGTATGGTAAGTGCATTCATGTGGTTATGTGGATAGAGGATTTTTATTTACTCCAAAAGAAAGCAGACTTTAACTTCAGCTATAAAAGAGTATGAAAATAATTTTCTTTCCCTTTTTGGTAGATGACAAAGTTCCTAAAACATTCCAGAATTCCCTTGTTCAACTTGGACTCAACACTATGAAATCTGCAAATATATGTATAGGTCGACCCGTGTTGCTTACCAGTTTGGATGGAAAACAAGAGGTAAAAGAGTCTTTTTCATTTCCTTAGTTGAGAAAGATTTGAGATGTTTTTTATTTTAATTTTCAACAAAGCAGTAGTAAATGAAAAACTATATTTTAAAAGATCCTCCCATCTATATAAACCTTTCCTTCCTTTGATGTCTATGACTATACTGGGAATAGTAGCCCCTAAATGTCATAATGTAGAGAGTGGCCTTTCTTCCGGAGGTAGTGACACACATAGTATCAGCCCTAGCCCCCCGAGTCTGTTATATTTTTTTTCACAGAAATGCTGTTTGGGAATATGAAAGTCATCTCTTTTGTGTACAAATATTTGATTGACCTCCCTGTTTGTTCTCGCTGCTATTCATCTTGAGGCTGGAAGCCCAGAACCTTTCCTGGTTCTGCCCTGCTTCTGGCCTCTGCTTCTGACATTTTTTCTGCTGCTTCATTAGCCAGGGTCCTCTCATCCAGTGGGATCCTCTGAAAATGATTTGAAATCTGTTATGTGCTGAATGGCATACCGCTCATTCTTTTCATTGTTCTTTAAAAGAAAAAAAAAGTCCTTTGCTGTGTCTTGTGGAAGACTACAAATGTATGAGCTCAGCCCACTATTTGGAACTGGAAGTCTTTGCTTCTCTCCCTTAACATTTAAGTCTGATGAGATCCAGGTTCTCATGAAGCTCTTGTGCCAGGTCCTTCACTATTTCCTGGATGTAGTTTATGTTCCAGGCTGGATTACCTTACAGTTAGTTTGTCTTTAGTATTTTTTCCTGTTTTCTTCTTATTACATGTTAATGCCTTTGTCTCTTTTCCTAAATTACCTTTCAAATCTTCAAATCGTTTTCACTGTGGGATCATTCCTAATCTTCACAAGAAGATATAATATTTATCTTAAAAGTTTTTTCTCTAACTTCTCAGATTGTAACTCCTTGGGGTTAAGGACTGTGTTTTGCAGATCCATATGCTTAGCTGTGCTTAGTTTTCTGCTTTATAAATTAATGATACTCTATGAATATTTATTTTCTCATATTTTAATTTCCTGTCTTCTGGGCAGGTCTATACGGCCTGGCCTGTGGCAGGATTTCCTGGAGGTAAGATTGGCCTGAGTGAAAAGACACAGAAGAATGTGGACGTGAAGGTTGGTGATGCCATCCAAGTCCAGCCATTGTTGGGTGCTCTGCTACAGGCTGAGGAAATGGACCTGGCACTCAGGTTTGGCTCTTTTCTTTGGTGACAGTCTGGATCAGTGCTGCCCAGTAGAAATAGAACAAGAATCACAAATGTGAACCACATATGTAATTTTGCATTTTCTGGTAGTCACATTTAAGAAGGAAAATGAAATTGGTGAAATATTTGAAAAGTTTGAAAATATTTGAAAAGTTTGATACTTTTCAAACTACGTCTTGAAAATCCAGTGTGTATGTTATACTTGTAGTGCATCTCAATTTGGACTAGCCACATTTAAGCGCGTGATAGCCACACATGGCGAGTGGCTAGTGGTCTACTGTATTAGGCAGCACAAGCTAGATGAGTCCACCTAAGGTATGAACTAGAGACTCTAATGTCCTCTGGTTAGAGTATGCCCTGATATTTTAGGTGAGAGGAATTAGTATTGATGTATATTTCACAATAGTTTTTATCTTGTTTTACGGTGTAATCACGGCTGTTGTAAAGGAGGGAGTAGAGTACTGTTAATAGGCAAGAAACAAGTTTTAATCAAGACTGTTCCAGGGGCGCCAGGTGGCTCAGTCTGTTAAGTGTCCGCCTCTTGGTTTCAGCTCAGGTGTGATCTCATGGGTCATGAGAGTGAGCCCCTCACCCTCCCACTGGCTCTGCGGCTCAGTGGGGAGCCCACTTGAAGATTTTCTCCTTCTGCCCCTCCCCTGACTCATGCATGTGCTCATGCTTTCTTTCTCTGTCTCTCTCAAATAAATAACTCTTTAAAAAAAAAAAAAGGACTTCAAGCAAAGTACCCGTTTATATATTTTAACTCGTTGATTATTCAATCTAATAAAACAGTTATTTCTGTCAGACTTTGAAATAGTCCCTAACCAAAGACTAATTGAATCACCTTATAAATACAGTTAACGTTTATCACTGATCCTCTTGGATACTCTGTATCTAATAGGATTGTAATTCAGTTTGCATATGCAAGTCTTACCAAAATTTGCTTACAAAAAGCATCTTTTGATACTTTAATACTACCTTACTAACAGTTTTGGGGGTGTGTTTATATGCAAGAATCACAAAACATTTAACAATCATTAGCTTGATTTTATTTATTTTTTAAAATATTTATTTGAGAGAAAGAGTGTGCGCCAGTGCGTGCGCAGAAGCAGGGGGGAGAGGCAAAGGCAGAGGGAGAAGCAGGCTTCCCGCCGAGCAGGGAGGTGGATTCGGGGCTGGATCCCAGGACCCTGGGATCATGACCTGAACCGAAGGCAGACGCTTAACGACTGAGCCACTCAGGTGCCCCTCATTAGCTTGATTTTATTATGTTTTTGTCTCTGTTGCTACTTTTGTAGATTACAGGCTTGAGCTTCATCATATTTTTTTTATAAACCAGGAAACTTTTTTCAGAGGAATTAATAACATTTTAACTAACAATAAAATAAAAGGAAGAGGGAAAAGAGAACTCAACATGTGTTGTGCACCAGCACACACAGGCACACACACTTTTTCCCTCTTCTCTCATTTAATCCTCCTGCAAGGTGCCCATATTGTCCCTTTCTTAAAGATGAGAAATAGGCTCTGTGAGTTAGGTAGTAGTTCTACTCAGATTAAACAGTATTAATCTTTAGACTGTTCTGAAACAGTGCTGCAGGTTGCAGTCATCAGTTGACTGGAATTTTTGACATCTAACTAGTGTGACCTCTTGAGGGCCCAGCAGTCTTAGGTGGTAACAGTTGTCTACTATAGAGGAACTGTATGTTTTAAATGGAAGCTTGGTTTTTAAAATTTTACTAAAAAAAAATCTTGTGTTTTAAATGTGGCAACAGAGCTTAGATAAGAAACTTAATTTCCAATCAGAAGAATCAGTAATTTTATTCTGATTAAATCCTTCAGTTGCTTCTGAGTTTTATTAGTAAGGTTAGGGCTCCTTCTAGTGGAAGTGATTTTATCTGCACCCATTCTTTTTTTAAAAGCAAAACAGTATTTTTACTCTTCTTACACATATTTCTAAATATCTTCTATTCAGAGTTTAATAAATAGGAATGATTTAAGTAAGTATAACTGGTTTCAGAGTTCTATAGACAGAAGTGAATTTAAGCATTGAAGGAGCTACAACTTCCTACATAGTCTATATGTACCTTTGATTTGAAATTTCTTTCTTGTTCTATTTTTCTCTCTCTCCTTTTTATGAATATGCAGTCAGTTTTCATTATTAGCGGCAAGTATGTGCTATAAAGTTGCTGTGAACACTACATTAGCAAATACTGAACCATTGCTCCTAGGTTTATATTTAAATGTATATTTAATGTATATTATTTGCAATATATACTAATATTAATATGTTTAGTGCATATTTAATATACAAATATGTATGTCTTATATACATTATAATCTTAAAGCAACTAATTCTGATAGATTTTATCTTCTTTATTGTATAAAAGAGAAGCAGTAGTTTAGAAGTGTTATGTGACTTGCCTGAGGCCACCTCACTAAGAGATGTCAGAGTTGGAATTCAAATCTCCAGCTGGCACAAGACCTGGGACTTTTTGCTGTACACTGCACTGCCTCCTACTGTCTCCACTCTCCATCCTCTTGTTACCTCTGAGAGAATTGAAACAAGAGTACTTTCTCAGCCTCAGCTAGGAAAGTGCTTAGCAACTCCAATTTTTTTGCCTGTTCTATGCATGTCTATGACGAGGAAAGCTCTGCTAGTATTGATTTTAGGGTTACAAATAAATTTTAGCAAGTAGGTGAATCTACAAATAATGAAGTTGACTTTGTTGGTTTTGTTTTTTGCTGATAAAGTATTTGGAGAACAAGGCTTAGATTTGGACCAGATGGGTCTGCTAATATACCTCTTCCTGAGCTAAACTATTGCTTCTCCACTGATCTCTGGCAGAGCTCTCAACTATGGGCCTCCTCTGCTGGTATGGGCTACTTGCATGTGGGGAAGAAGGAAAAATGTACATATTCTGAGAACTCTCCAAGGACGTGTCTCTTTACAAGTGTAATGATTTTTAGATATACCTACTTCCCGTACTCAAGCAACCTTCTAGGAAGATAGTCATTAGTAGAAGAAGGGGTTCTCATTTTTCCCCTTCTGGATTAAATTCCATTATGCTATTACTCTCCTTTTTTCTTATTTCTACCTTTTCATGTACTATCCTATAAAGGACTTAATTTTCCTGAAAGTTAATTTATAAATTATAGAAAGGGAATGAAGTAAGCTATTAATAAAAGCCTTTCTCCAAGCTAGGCAGTTTCAGAAATGGAATGATTAATTCAGGCTGGTGTTTTTCAAATGTTTTTGGCTATGACACACAATAAAAAATACATTTCATTGTGATTCAGTGTATGCATGCCTCCACAGATAACAGGGCACATATGCACTCACATGTGTAGCTGTAAACATGAGTATATAGATGTGTGTGTGTAAGATGTGTATGTATAAGAAAGTAATGCTTTTCTAAGCAGTATCTTCCCTTTCTATGTGTGATATACTTTGACATTTTGTATTCTATCAAAAAAAAAAATGCTGGATGGGATTGACTGAAATGATTTCATGATCCACTAATGGATGGTACTCAGTATTTTGAAGAACATTAGTTTAAGTCATTAGGACAGCAAATTGCAAATGATATTTTCATGGCTATAAGAAGGATCTGAGAAGCACAGATCATTCCCAAATTGTATGAACCATTTCCAGTTTGTAAATTATTCTTTTGACTAGGTTTGTATTACAGCCATGTACTTGTAATTTTATATTACATTTAGTTTCTGGTGTACTTAATGCTGATTTCTATTTCCCCCACCCTTTACAGTGACAAAAATGTGGATATTAATAAAGAACAACTGACTGGTTGTCTTCTGAGAAAACTAGGTGAGGCATATATTTTAAATAGTTTTTTAAATTGTAAGAAGCAAGGTAGCAGTAAATAAAGTAATGTGTCTTTGAGGTCTTGTATAGATCATAATTTTCTTCAACATAATATGGAGAGTGTTCTCAATGAATTCATGTTCTTTTGGGATGGGAAGTTTTTTCTCCCCAGTTAATTGGCCGCTGAGCATTGGAGAGAATATATGACTTATCTGTGGACAAAGTCAGTGGGAGAACTGAGACTTTTAACCCTTGAGCTTTGTATTCTTTTCCAGTGAGAAATGTTATCTTGGAGTACTAGTTAGGTGTGCCATTTCAGGTTCATTTATTATTGGGTGTGGACTGTCAGGTTATTCGTTGATACAGTTGATAGAATCCTAGATGTATTGAGTGTGGAGAATTGTAAAGAATTATCTTGTCCTTCTGTCTCCAGACAGTGCTCTATCAAATGAGAATTGTCTCTTTTACGGCAACTATTTTATTAATACTCTTACCTTTGATTTAGTCTTTTCAGTCAGACAGTTTTGTTAATAGATGGAATAAATTACTGTTTAAACATGAAATGGGTGAAAAGCTATGCTAACACATATATTTAAAAAATTATTTTCTAGATGGCAAGATTGTTTTACCAGGCAACTTTCTGTATTGTACATTCTACGGACGACCATGCAAACTGCAAGTGTTGCGAGTGAAAGGGACAGATGGCAAGATATTGGGAAGGCCTCAGAATGACTCTGACATTGATGCCCAGGGAATGGCCTGTGAACAGTCCAGCATAGAAACCAGTACCCTGGATGTATCCCTACAGCTAAGCCAGTTAGATCTGGAAGAGCCTCGGGACCCAACATCAAGCAGTACTCCCTGCAAACCAGTAGATGACAGAATGATAAATAAAGCTAGTGACATTTTGTCGGATGTTACCCAGAGTCCTGGGGACAGCAGCAGACTTGGACTAGGGGAAGTCCCAGGACTTAAATGTAGTTTTGAGTCGGCCAGAGGAGGAAATGAGCAACTTGTCAATGAAGAGAGATTGCTAAAGTCATCATGTGTGGGAACAAAGTGCAACACTGATATTTTTTATTTTATTTCTTCAACCACAAGAGTCAATTTTACAAAGATTTGTACAAATTCAAAAGAGCAAGACAACCAATTCAAAGTAACTTATGACATGATAGGAGGCTTAAGTAGTCAGCTGAAAGCAATTAGAGAGATTATTGAATTGCCTCTCAAACAGCCTGAACTTTTCAAGAGTTATGGTATGATTTCTTCAGTGTATTGCACCAAAAGTATTAAATTCAAATTAAAAAACAGTTGGCTCATTCCACTTATATAATAATTGCTAACCTTCTTTTCTTGTTTTTCTTTCCTGAGTGGTAGGTATGGTAGGAGGTGTGAGTTGCTTTGGGACATGCCAGTTAAGTGAGCCTTTTTCCATGCTTGATCTTTTTAGGTTGTAATGTGAGTTAGTTGCAGCCTTCCACAGTTGTTTGTATTAGAACTAGAATTAGTATCTTGTCATTCTAGATCACCTGTAATGACCAAAGAAGTAAACCAAACATTCAAATATGTTAGATAAAACTTCTTTGTTAGGAAATATAATTGTGTGCAGATCTCTTTGCATTGAAGCAAGTGGTAAAGGGAGAGATTGGCTCTTAGGAAACTCAGGGCTTCCTCTGTGTGGTAACTGCCCAGATCCTCTGCATGTATTTGGTGCCTACCATCTCTTTCTCTGCCTTTTCATTTTTCATGAATCTTTATATATATATAAAGATTATAAAATATATGAACCCTTTGATTAACATTTTGCTAGTAATGCTTATATAGTCTAAGGTGGCTAGTTGGATGAAAATGAGGATTTATGGCTTGCTCTGGATGCCCTTGTTCTTGTCTGAGCTTTGTGTTCTGGTCATTGAGCTATGCTGTGTGGGATGGGGCGTGGCAGTTGTGTGGCTGGTGTCCAGCCAGTTTTTTACCAGTGTGCCTGGCCTGTCTAGAGAGAGAGAGAAAGTCATTGCTGGAGATCAGTGTTTGGGCCAGTTAGTACGTTTTGGGGGGAGGGGGCTGGGGCAGAAAGTCTGACTCTTTAGTTTTGTGATACAAGGTAAATTTATATTTTATAACTCATATTTGCAGTCTTATGACAACACAAGAAACCTAATAATGCTGAATCCATTTTTCTCTTCTTTTTCTTCTAGGAATTCCCCCACCTAGAGGAGTGTTACTCTATGGCCCTCCAGGTACTGGAAAGACAATGATTGCCAGGGCGGTTGCTAATGAAGTTGGAGCCTATGTTTCTGTAATTAATGGTCCTGAAATTATAAGCAAGTAGGTGCATAATTTAATAGAATAAACAGTGTTATTAAATACTTCTTAAAAGTGATTTTTAAAAATGACTGCATAGCATTCTGTCTGGATATTTCATATGTTGAAATACTTTAAATTTGCTTTTAATTGTGTATACAAATTAAGTTTGGAAAATAATTTTTGAAAGCAATTTTAAGTATTCTGGAAGTATTTGAAAAGTTAGATGAGCTTTTATAGACAAAACTTTAAAAGCACTAAGAGTTGATCCTTAAATGTATTTTATTTGTTACAGATTCTATGGGGAGACAGAAGCAAGGTTACGTCAGATATTTGCTGAAGCCACTCTACGGTATTTACATTTAGATGTTTGTAATTAGTAGTCAAGTCTATGTTAATCAAAGTAGAGTTACTAACACTTCATATGAAACATGAAAGAAAACTACAAAAATAACTGATAGCACTAGAAATGATTGTAAATCTAATGAAATTGTATTTAATCTGTTTTTATCTAATATTGTTTTGGAAGTTTGATCAATGAGTTATTGAATTACATAAAGTAGGAGAACTAAGACAGTGTTGTATGATAAGTCATAGGATTTTACTTGAGCATATATATATATTTATGATTTTCTTTCTTTAGAGTACCTATAGTACTTAGGCATATCCAGTTTGTGTTATAGTAGCCCTTTATGCTTAAAACTTTTATTATAGTTTGCTTCAAAGGGATAATTTTTAATCAATAAAAATCAATAAAAAATCAATAATCAATAAATCAACAATCAAAAAATCAATAATCAATAAAAACAATTTTTATTGATTATTCCTCAGTTTAGACTACCATATTACAATGCAGTGAGTATAAGAGTGTGGCCTATAACTTGGTCTAATATATTCATAATAAGGCTATGTCCCTACCATTGTTTTGGTATTTAACTTATCATAATTCAGCTCTCATCAAAAGAACTTTCATTTTTTTTTAAAGATTTTATTTATTTATTTGAGATAGAGTGAGAGCAAGTGAGAGAGAGAGCGAGAGAACATGAGTGGAGGGGGAGGGGGAGGGGCAGAGGGAGAAGCAGGCTGTCCACTGAGCAGGGACCCCAACATGGGAATCAGTCTTAAGACTCTGGGATCATGACCTGAGTTGAAGGCAGACGCTCAGCTGACCAAGCCACCCAGGCACTGCCAAAGAACTTTCATTTTTAAAGTTTTTTTTTTCCAGAGATAGTAGATGAAATAAGGTAGTCCCTTATAAAGTTGGTAGTCCCAATACTGAAAATTTGAGAACCAGTGGTATACCGTATTGTGTAGTGTGGATTCATTGTTGTTTTGTTCCTGGCAGTTGAAGCTTTCTATTGTGAGAGAATTCACACCTTTTTATGGGAGAACTGATCACCTTGAAAGTTTTTTTTTAATAGGCCAAAAAAAAGAGAGAGAGAGAGCACATTTGGAATTTCTATACCTTGGACTTTACACCTGCTCCAGGGGACATCTCTGGCCTCAGATTCTGAATTGATGCAATCATAACAATTTACTGGGTATTAGCGGGCAAGGTCTGTTTGGGCATAGACTCATCTCATGAGCAGTAGACTACTCTTTTTTTTTTTTAAAGATTTTATTTATTTATTTGACAGAGAGAGACACAGCCAGAGAGGGAACACAAGCAGGGGGAGTGGGAGAGGGAGAAGCAGGCTTCCCGTGGAGCAAGGAGCCCGATGTGGGACTTGATCCCAGGACCCTGGGATCATGACCTGAGGCAAAGGCAGATGCTTAACGACTCAGCCACCCAGGCGCCCCAAGCAGTAGACTATTCTTAATAGTCTGCTTTTTATTGAATTCAGATTTGCTAGAATGTGATGAATTAATAAATTGGGTTAGAATTAATGTAAGGTTTTTCAGTTTAACATCCAATTGTCTTTGTCTTTAATATTATTAACTGAGTCCTAAATTTAATACATTGCATTTCTTTTTTTAAATTTTTATTTTAATTCCAGTATAGTTTACAGTGTTGTATTAGTTTCAGACGTACAACATAATGATTCAACAATTCCATATATCAGCCTGTGCTCCTCATGACAATTGCGCTCCTTAATCCCCATCACCTATTTCACCCTTCCCTCTGGTAACCATCAGTTTGTTCTCTATAGTTAAGAGTCTATCTTTTGGTTTCTCTCTCTCTCTCTTTTTCCCCTTTGCTCATTTGTTTTCTTTCTTTCTTTCTTTCTTTTTTAAGATTTTATTTATTTATTTGACAGAGAGAGACACAGCGAGAGAGGGAACACAAGCACGGGAGTGGGAGAAGAAGAAGCAGGCTTCCCACCGAGCAGAGAGCCTGATGTGGGGCTCGATCCCAGGACCCTGGGATCATGACCTGAGCCAAAGGCAGATGCTTAACGACTGAGCCACCCAGGCGCCCCTCATTTGTTTTATTTCTTAAATTCAACAGATAATCATATGATTTTTGTCTGTTACTTATTTCACTTAGCATTATACTTTCTAGCTCTGTCCACGTTATTGCAAATGGCAAGATTTCATTCTTTTATATGGCTGAATAATATTCCATAGTGTAGATATGCCACATCTTCTTTATTCATTTATCAGTTGATAGACACCTGGGCTGCTTTCATAATTTCACGATTGTAAATAACGTTGCTATAAACATAGGGGTGCATGTATCCCTTTGAATTAGTGTTTTTGTATTTTTTGGGTAAATACCCAGTAGTGCAGTTGCTGGGTTGCAGGGTAGTTGTATTTTTAACTTTTTGAGGAACCTCCTCAGTGGCTGCACCAGTTTGCATTCCCACCAGCAGTGCATGAGGGTTCCTTTTCCTCCACATCCTCACCTACACTTGTTTCTTGTGTTGTTTTCAGCCATTCTGACAGCTGTGAGGTGATATCTCATTGTAGTTTTGATTTGCATTTTCCTGATAAGTGATGTTGAGCATCTTTGCATGTGTCTGTTAGTCATCTGTATATCTTCTTTGGAGAAATGTCTGTGTTTCTGTCCATTTCCAGTTGGATTATTTGTTTTTTGGGTGTTGAGGTGTATCAGTTCTTTATATATTTTGGATAGTAGCTCTTTACCGGATATGTCATTTGCAAGTATCTTTTTCCATCTAGTTCTGTTGATTGTTTGCTTTGCTGTTCAGGAGCTTTTTATTTGATGTAGACCCAACAGTTTATTTTTGCTTTTATTTCCCTTGCCTCAGGAGACATCTAAAAAAATGTTTCTATGGCTGATATCAGAGAAATTACTGCCTGTGGTCTCTTCTAGGATTTTTATAGTTTTAGGTCTCACATTTAGGTTTTTAATCCATTTTGGATTTATTTTTGTATATGGTTAAGTTTCATTCTTTTGCCTGTGCATTTCAATTAAAAACTTAAAAGTATTCAGTTTCAATCGAAATGCAATAAATCAAATTTAAAAATCAGATGTAGGGGCGTCCGGGTGGCTCATTTGGTTGGCCGACTGCCTTTGGCTCGTGTCATGATCCTGGAGTCCCGGGATCGAGTCCCACATTGGGCTCCCTGCTCAGCGGGGAGTCTGCTTCTTCTTCTCCCGCTCCCCCCCTCTTGTGCTCTCTCTCTCTCTCTCTCATTCTCTCTCTCAAATAAATAAAATCTTTAAAAATATAAATAGATAAAAATCAGATGTATATTAAAGAATTCATTTTACTTGTTTGTTTTTAGGCACCCATCAATTATTTTTATTGATGAACTGGATGCACTTTGTCCTAAAAGAGAAGGGGCTCAGAATGAAGTGGAAAAGAGAGTGGTAGCGTCACTCTTAACACTGATGGATGGTATTGGTTCAGTAAGTATAGCACCAGTATTGGTTCTGTGTAGGAAAGGGTTGACTCCTAATAATATGTATGTAGTAGCAAAAAGTATCAAATATGTCTGAGTTTTGGGGTATTCTAGGATAGGGAAAAATATTAAAAAATAAAGGAAAGACCCATAAAATAATTTTCTTCAGCAGTTACCTTAGTAACTTCTAGGAGGGTGTACTGCCGTGTATTTCTAGCATATAAAATAATATACAATGATGGATTTCTTTTGTAGTAAATGGTATTAACTTAAAAGCCTGAAGCATAAATCAGTAAGGTTCAGATCAATGAGAAGTTTCGTAAGTCGTATATGCTCATGTAAAAATTGATTCTTTTGGGGCTTTAAGTTTAACAAGTGAAGGAAAGAGTAAGAATAATGGAAAATATGTACAACATTTAAAAATAATCTACCCATGTTACCAGTTTCTTTGATAGGGCATACACTTGCATATTAATAAAAACCATGTGCTGATTATGAAAGGAAGATTCATAGGAGTAGTGACAAGAATGAAGAAAAATTCTCTCAGACCCCTGACAGCCATTTACCAGATACATTTCTTATGCAGGATTGTAAATAACTCATTTTTTTAGAGTTATAATATGTTAGAACCAAAAGAAATTTTAGAAATTGTGTAGTCCCAAACCCTCCTTTCTTTGCACATTAAAACCTGGATAGTTAGAACTTTCTGGTTTTTACTACCTATTGGTAGAAACTAAACATGTGAAAATAATGTGAAGGTTGGGTTTTAAGTCTCCATTATTTGCTAACATGTGTTAGTTTTTTTTAAAAAACTTATTTATTTTAGAGAAAGAGCATGAGCGCTTGTGAGTGCATGTGCGCAGGTGGGGGGAAGGACCGAGGGAGAGAGAATGTTAAGCAGACTCCCCACTGAGCGTGGAGCCCAGGTTCCGTAACCCATGAGATCATGACCTGAGACGAAATCCAGAGTCAGACACTCAACTGACTGAGCCACCCAGGAGCCCCAACATGTGTTAGAATTTTAAGAGTAACAGAAGAGTTGATACCTGAGGGAGGCTGGATGACCACCTGGTTCTTAGTCTTGGTGCAGTAACTTGCTGTGATTATGTCCCAGGTTTGGTTCTCAGCCTTTAAAATTGGAGAATTCAATGATGCTAGTATGTTGGGGGTGGCAGGGCTCTGAGGACTGCACCACAGTAACAACACTCACAAGAGACATACATAAACTGGGGTGCCAGTTTGTCTGTTTACAGTAAGTAGAATCATTAAGCCGACCAAATATCTTTGTTTATGGATGACTCTTTCCACCTTGAAGGCTAATATGAATAGAGAGCTGTATTAGAAGAGTTCTGGTGAGTATGAAATCAGATGGAAGGCTTTGTTTTAGAGGATCTTAATTACTACATTATTGCTGCCTCTTTTTCTGCTGCTGGGATAGGTCTGCTGTGGACTTGTGTTTTTGCCTATGCGCAGGAGTGGAAGCATGTGACATGGATGTTTTAGTATGAAAATGCTTAAGGGCCTGTATTTGTCTTCTAAATAAATAATTCATGGATTTATTGTAATCCATGCATTTTCTCTTGGCACAGCCAGTATAAGTGAATAGGTTTGAGTTTCCTTACTTTGAATCACATGTCAGTTAAGCTTGTCTCTGTGAGATTATACGTGGGTCATCAGAATAAAATGTTGGATAATTTTCACAGATGGTTGATCATTATCTTAGTTCTTTATAATTTGTTGTTTCAAATTTCATTCCTATGTGAAAAATTCATATGTATTCAAGGGTGGCTGATACTCAGGTGTTGGTTATATCGTCTGTATTTCCCAGAATTTAAGCATTTATCAGAATAAAAAAGTACAGTCCATATATGAATAAGATTTCTTAGACAACTGTATAATAGAGCCTTGTTCTATTTGAATAATATGCAGGTCATAGTCTTTGCTTTAAAGTAGGGGAAAAAGGCAACTTAAACAAATTAGAACAACTGTATGGTAGGATGTTATATGTTCCTATTTACGAAATGGTGAAGTTTAGATGCCAAGGGTGGGAGAGACATCACTTACTGTAGTTGGAAAGGTATGTAGTGGAAAATTTTCTAGGTGAGGGAGTATTTAGGCTGAACTTAGGCAAATGTGGGGTGAGTAATTAAAGTGTAAAGGATAAGACTTAGCAGCCTGGGCACTTAGATCTTGTTTATATAGCTAGTGCCTATATATATATATATATATATATATATATACACACACACACATACACACACACACACATATATATATTAGAAGAATGTGTAATTTATTCTCATTTTATTTTGTAAGGAAGGAAGTGAAGGACAGGTGTTGGTCCTTGGGGCCACAAATCGCCCTCATGCCTTAGATGCTGCACTTCGAAGACCTGGACGATTTGATAAAGAGATTGAGATTGGAGTTCCTAATGCTGCAGATCGGCTAGATATTCTCCAGAAACTGCTTCAAAGGGTACCCCATTTGCTCACTGAAGTTGAACTGTTACAGCTGGCAAATAGTGCTCATGGATACGTTGGAGCAGACTTGAAAGCCTTGTGTAATGAAGCAGGTGAGAGTGCTTTGCTATTGTGAGTCTGTATTGATGGGCTTCATAAATCTGGTTTATTTACATACTTACAATTTATATCTTATTTCTTAATGGAAATAGCTAATTTTTTTCTTATCATAAAATATATATTTATTGAAAAGTAGATAATTCAGAAAACTATAAAAAAGAAATAAAAATCACTCATACCTCCTAAAGGTAACCACTATGACAGCATATATCCTTTCACACTTTTCCTAAGTACACACAGACACACACATACATATGTATCATCAGATGCCTTAACGGCAGTATCAATGATAACTATTTATTGATATTGTGCTATGGAAATTAGGGAGCAGTGCCTACAGGAGGATCAAAATTTTCCTTAAGGAGCAGCTTTGTATTTTTTCAAGTGCTGAAAAAGTACTTAGCAAAATCTAAGAATTCTATGCCTCAGAGTATGTGATGGTGTTGTTTAAGTCTGAAAATGTATAAGGACTGTTATTAATCAGTTGACTCTTTGACTTTAAGAACTTCACCACGGCATAAACTTGTCTTTGCTTTGGAAACCCTTAAGACGTTTTAACATTTGTGTAATTTTTCAGAGTAATTTTAACCATGAAAAATGTATTCAAATCAGGGCAGTTTTTATAAGCTATTGAAATATTTCATCAGGCAAATAAGAATTTACTGAAAAAATACCTGATTGTTGTTTTTGTTTTTGTTTGTTTGTTTTTTGGTCCTAAGAGGATGTGTTTATTTTCTGGTAACCTCTAAAGGCTGTTCCAGTTTGTGACCTATCCAACAATTATAAAAGATATTTTTAAAAAAGTTTAGCCCTTTTAGGTAGTGGAAGAAATTGAATTTTTGAGTTGGAACTTTAGTTATTTTAGAGCTTTAGTATAGAAATATGGTAACTTCTTCCAAATTATTGATTCATAGTTAATATAGTAGGCTTTAAAAACCCTTCCTTAAGTCCTTTCATCTTTCTAATCTGGCTCTAAATGTGCAGAGAAGAGAATATAGAACAAAAAACAGGTTGGAAAAGAAAACTTGGGAGGGATATTTAGGGGTCTTTGAATATCTTACTCTTGTTGGAGAAAATCAGTTTTGTTTTATTCTTTTTGAGCACTATCACAATTTCCATGTTAGAGGACTCACAATTGGGGAAAACTATAGGTTATGTAGATTACAAGGCAAACGTAAATATTCTTTTGGGGCATTTTAGTCTAGGACAGGTCCCTTTCTAACTAGTTTCTTGTGCTTTGCAAGAAATTGTGGATTTAGTCATGGAAATGAATTCCTTAGCAATCAAGAAGCAGAATTATCAGTGGATAACTTTGCTTCCTTCATTCCGTTAGGTGAAAATGAAGAATGTGGATTGCTATGTAGGTATTGCTTTGGACTTGCCCATCTAGGCAAGGATTCATTCTTCAGTATCCTTTATCAGACATTTTTTTTTACTTTCTCATATATTTCATGCACTCTAGAAGGCTCTGGGATTCTTGCTGTCCAGAAACACACAGTCCGATGAAAGAAAGAGATTTGTGAATAACTACTTACACAGTGAAATATGTACTCATAAAACTATGGAGAATGTAGTGATTTTCCCTTTGGGGAAAGGAAATGCTGTGGTTATTTAGAAAAAATCATATCCAAGAAGAAGCTTAAAAAAAAAGCCCTATAGACAGAATGGGGGTGGTGAGAAGGTGGGAAAGGGTAAACATTTTTTTGACTGATCCTCACATCAACCCTGTGATATAAGTATCACGCTCAGGAGAGGCCTCCTAGCTGGTATGTGGCAGAGTTAGGGTATAAACTTAAGGTCATTTTATTCCAAATCTGTGCTCTGCATCAAAATTAAATCATAAAACACACATTTTTGTCAAAGTGGTGTAAGGCTTTTTTTATTTAACTTTTTATTTCAAAGGTAAGTATAGTCCATAAATTTTGTCCTAAGACATTGAGGGGAAATGCGATAATCTAATTTACATACTAGATGTAAATAGGACCATCTACTTTCATGGGCACTATAGTACCCCCAAGAATTTTAGGAGGATGACAAGAAGATTTGAGAGATTTCACCCTTTACTATGTTACATTAATTGGAAAAGTTGTGAGCGGATCAGAAGGAAGGATGGAGAGGGGCCTTCAACCTGAAGATAGATAGATGATAGATAGATAGATAGATAGATAGATAGATAGATAGATAGATAGATATGTGGGGTATACTTGGCACATACGAGCAGTAAATAAATATTAACTTCTGTTAATATGACTTAATAGTAATTTCAAATTATCAGTATTGAACTGATTTTCTTTGTTCCTCTAGTCTAGCAATGAATTGGTTTATGAGAAGATAGTTTTTAAAAAGATTAGCATTATAAATAAAGTGTCCAGTAGGGAAAGTATGTGGTTTTGTGTATACTGTCTTAAATACTTACGTATGTTGTGTTATGTAGTATCATTCTCTATATAGCAGAATAAAGTTTAAGAACAGTGTACTAGAATTTTTTTGCAAGGCATTTTTCTAAAGAAGCAGGGAATGTAGTAGAAAACAGATTGTGAGAGTTGGACAGACCTGCTTTTAAAATTAGGCTTGTGATCTTGGGCACGTTCTTTGCCTTATCTGAGCCTTAGTTTTCTCTATTGGTAGATTTAGGCAGTTGTGGCAGATGATATCTAAGTGTTCTTGTAAATATGATATTCCCTAGATATAAGGGAGGACAAGAGAGAAAGGGGGGAAATCAAAAGGAAAGGATAGGAAGGATTAGAAAAAGGAAAGGGGAAAATAAATACCCAAGTTATTTACTAAATGTGTGCTGGCCTTACTAGCTACTTTCTTCCTACACCTGACATTTCTGCCCTTTATTGTGTTCTCTTTTGTACCTGTTTTTCTGAATAATTTAAACATAAGTGATTAGTCAGGGCTTTCTTCCCCAGCATTCTTAGAGATAATGCCACAAAGCAGACTAGTGTCAGTTGTGAAGTTAACTGCATTTTCTGATTGAAACAATTTTATAATTTCTGCCTATGGACTTTACATGAGTAAATTATAAATTTGGTTAATAGTGCAACTCAAAAGGAAAGATAAAACAACTCTAAAACTCGATAAGCATTAAAAATAGTAGGATTACACATAGACATAAGCGTATCCTACATACTGAACACATGGGTATCTCCATATATTATGATGTATGTATTGAACATAAGAAGAATAAACTCAGCTCTGTGGTAAATTTGAACTAGTCTCCTACTTATTCTTCACGAAATCCACATTCATTTCATATGTTCTCCATTCAGGATGGATCACCTGGAGCAGAGGTTCTCAGACTTCACCATTTATCAGAATCTCCTGGAGACCTTAGTAAAACAGATTGCTGGGCGTGCTCCACTCCAGGAGTTGCTGATTCAGTCTTGGCTGCTGCTTGTGAATTCTAACAAGTTCCCAGCCGATGCTGTTGGTTTGGGGACCACACTTTGAGAGCCACTAACTTAGGACATTGGTTCTTAAACCTCATTATGCATCGGGTTCACCTGCGAAGCTATACACACATTGCCTCTCCATGTTTAATTAAGGGAAGTAGGGAACTGGAGCCAGTATTTATGTTTCCCAACTGATTTTAAAGCAGCCAATCTTGCAGTTGCTGTGAGCAAATATTCTAAATTATTGGTTTAGACCAGTAGTTCTCCAGTTTAAACCTGTCTAAGAATCACTTGTAGAGCTTGTTAAAACACAATTCTGGGCCCCATCCTACAGGTTCGTTAGGTCCAGGTGGGGCCCAAGAATTTGCATTTCTATAAAGTTATAGGAGATACCAATGCTGTGGGTGCAGGGTCTATACTTTGAGAAGCAGTGATCTTGGCCCACTAACGCTGATTTTTGGAGACTGTAACTGATTTAAATAACTGGATAAATTTAGAGACTGTAAATCTCCGCCAACCTCTGAGGTGTTGAGTTTTTCCCAGAGTGTTTATGTGACAGTAATGTACTATTCTGAACTATATCATTTAACTCTCCTTCTAGGAGAAAATAAATGTCTAAGTTTGTCTTGTAGGTACATATAATGGTTCTGAATAAAACTTTAAAATGACAATTCTGAAAGATAGAAAAGCTACAGTTAAGGGAACAGTTAAGAATTAACAAGAATACAAATAAAAATATAGATATATGTTTTTCCTAGAATGTTTGCTTGCTTAAGATTTGTGGACCTGTGTGTTCTTTGAGTTTTTTGTGCATTGGCTCTCTGATGATTTTTCTTCTTCTTGGACTGCCTTCTAGCCAGAGAAACCTTGCCCTTTTTAACAAAGGGTGGTACACAGATGTCTAATAATAGCATACATTGAAGTGGTTCAGAATTTCATATGACCTAAGTGAATTATGTTTCCCATTGTTTTTGTAATTTAAAGGTTATTGTTTGTGGGATACTAATACAAAAGATCAAAGTCCCTGTAGAATATATTTGTGCATGCTTTTCCAGAGGCTAGAAGGTTTACAGTCCATTCCATAGTTTGTGAGAGTAATACTTCATCTTCTACAGTGTGCTTATATTAGTTTTTTAATTTTTTATTCCAGTGTTACTAAATATTTTCTGTATCTTTTGTTTCCATAATGAATGTGAAAATTGGAAATACTACAGTAGTGTTGCTTTCAACACTTGGATCTTTTATCTGAGCAGATACAATGTTTAATGTTGAGCGTTGGGTGTGAAACTTACTTTCAAATGTTATGTTTTTTTTTATAATTAATTTTTGAGCTAGAGTGTGGTTTGATATGTTGTGACTTGTCCAAAAGCCTAATGTTTTGTAGCTCACCTTTTTAAGCAAAGAGCAGCTGCATTTTGAAATGTTTTATCTCAAGTGGACAAGTTGTTTACAAGTTCAACTCTGACACATCCTGACATTTAATGTCTATGTTTGTATTCTTCCTGGGATTAGGCTGCCTTTCTAATTGATTAGTTGCATAGCCTTTTATTAATTCCTTCAAAATTTATAATGTTTTAAATTAACAACATAGATAAGCATACCACACTTTTTTGGAAAACATGAAATGTTAATTATGTAGCAGAGACATGAATTATATAAACTCTGCTGAATGTTAGAAGATGCTTAGCAACAATGTTTTCCAAATATAGGGATTTATTATAAACTTATCCTTCTAAGGCTGCCTGTGCCATTTCAGGAGAGTGAATATAAATAGAGCTTGATTTCTTCAAGAAGTGGACTCAGTCATTTTGTTTACAGTGAAAGGAAGTACTTGCTTCACATCCTAAGAATTTATCTTTAGCATCCTTGTTGATTACATATCATTTCAACATGTTCATACCAAATATTTGGGCCTTGATAAGATAGCATCACAGACAGGAAGAATTAAAAGTCTTATTTAAACAATGATTTTGTCATTATTACACTTAAGTAGGTCTAAGTAACAATCCTGAGTCTAATTACTATAACATAACTTTTTTTGAGGTGGAAAATTTTATCTGTCTTATACCAGAATTCAGAGATATTTATCTGTTACTCCCCTCTCCCACCCTTCACTAGCTTATTTTAACAGGAATTTATGGAAGATCTACTATGTACAAAGTATGCAACTGTCCAGCTCTTACGAAAGGATTTTTCTAAAATTTTCCACCATTTCTTGAATTCTGCCAATGTTGTTTTCTAAGTTAGAATTAAAATATTGATTCTGCAAAAATTCAGTATTTTTAAATGAAGTTCAGGTAAGTAATGGTGTTTTGTGGTAAGCTTATGGTGAGCTGTAGATTCGAATGCTACACTACTCATTTAATTTCTTATTTTCTGTTTCCTCACCTGCTAACCAGGGATACCATATTTTTTTAAGAGTTCTTAGGAGGTTTAAAAATGTAGTCTGGCTGCAGTAGTTATGATTTATACAGAAGCTCATAATGTCACTGTCTCTCTTTAAAAAAAATCATATTTTGTGTGTATTTGTTCATTTCTCTGGTGGATGCTTATTTTCATTTTGGTAGTACTGGTATTTTATGGAGTATTCCTGGTTATCCTAGTACAGGAGATGTTAGGGAAATCTGGCAGAATCCTTTACCTTGCTAGAGAAGTAATTTTTCCTGAATTTGGATCAGTAAAAGTCTTGCCCATCAATAACAAAATGCAAACTAGAGATAATTTGATAGGACTTGTTTTGGGGTGCCTCCCTGACAGATTTTCTTGCTGAACTTAGGACCTCTCATGTCATACACAGGCAGAGTCGCAGACTCTTCCTGCCCCTCCCCATTCCACATTGAGTCTGCCGCAGGCCTGCAGTAGAGCAACAAAATTAAATTGATGTATCACTATCATCTTTCTTTAATTAATGCTTCTTATAATGGATCCTATCTTTATTCATTATTGTAGCTGGGTAAACAAGCAGTAATTATGCAGTGTAAAATCTCAAGAAACAATGAATTTTCTCCTCTGTTTTGTAATTATGAAATGTAGTGATAGTTTTGTGTGTGATGTTGTGAACAACACTGCATAAATACTGTGGATTTTTTTTTTATAAGAGGTAGAATTTTTTTTTTTTTTTTTTTTTGGTCAGTGAATTGGGTATCTTAATATTACTTTTGTTCTTCATTTGAAATGACTGAAGCCAAATGGTTTGTTTCAGAGAAACAGGTGGTAGTTTTGATTCTGTGTAAGCTCTCAGTGATATATACCATTTACTTCACTAGTGGAAACTTTTCTGAGTTGTCTTGCCAAGACTATAAAAGTAGGAAACTTGAGGAAGGGTTTTCTTCCTAATTAAAGCAATCACAGAAATAAAAAATCAGTCTGCCTAAGTAAGTTATTTCTAAGAGTTATTTTTTATTTATTTTTTACTCTTTCTTTATCAGATTCTGTCAGCTTGATTTTCAAAATTTATTCAGAATTTGAGCTTTCAAAAAAAACTGAACTGTTTCTTTTGCTCTTGTCTGGACTATGGTGTTACCTGCTTCCTGCCCAGTCTGTCTTCCACCTCCCAACCCTCCTTATCCTTACATTATCTGAGGTACAGGACTGAATTGCAGGCTTTGGAGATGAGAGTCTTGGTTAGAGATAACTGTCAGCAGTTAGATGGTGATGGAAGCCATTGAAATGAATGAAAATCACTTAGACTAAGTGGAATTCAGACATTTATTCATTTATTGAGCCACACACTGCACTGGGTGCTAGGTCTGCCTCAATGAACAAGATGGACTTGGACCCTCTCCTCTTAGAGCTCAGCGTGCACAGGCAAGTACTGCAGAGTAACAGGTAATCACAGTCCCTGTATGTGTTGGGTGTTTGTAAGTGATCAGGGAGGTTTTAGAATGCTAATAAGGAGAGAAGAAGGGTCCTGGGGAATACCACCATTCAGTGTTTGGCTTGTTAGAAAAGATCTGGTAGGGGCGCCTGGGTGGCTCACTTGTTAAGCGTCTGCCTTCGGCTCAGGTCATGATCCCAGGGTCCTGGGATCGAGCCCGGCATGGGGCTTCCTGCTCGGCGGGAAGCCTGCTTCTCCCTCTCCCGCTCCCCCTGCTTGTGTTCCCTCTCTCGCTGTGTCTCTCTCTGTCAAATAAATAAATAAAATCTTAAAAAAAAAAAAAAGAAACAAAAGATCTGGTATAGGAGACTGGGGAGTGGCTAGGAGATGGGAAGAGAACCGAAAGAAAATGGTGACTCAAATGAGGGGAAATTGCAGAGAGGAAGCAATTAAAATTAATATTGTATTAGTTACCACTAATCCAGTGTGTTAGCCATTGCTTGAATTGCCTTACACATATTAATGCACTTTTTAACTCACCGCATGCCTTATAAGGTTATGGTCATTTTATAGGTGAGGAAACTTAGGTCGGAGAGGTTAAGGAACTTTCCTAAGATCACATGGGAAATAAGTAGTGGAGCTAGGATCAACAGTATTCGTGACCACAGTGACATCAATTGCTTAATTTCTTACCTGGGAAATCATGGGGGCCTGGGAAGAGAGTAGTTCTAGTGGGGTCCTGTGGCTAGGTGCTAGACTGTAATAAATTGAGAAGTGATTGAAAGTTGAGGGAACAGAGATAGTACTTGTGAACTACTTTTTAAATTTTAATGTTGTGTTGTTATTTAGAGTTTTGTACCTTCCGGAAAAAGGGGATGAATATAGTGACCTGCCCTCTGCCTTTGCCGCATCTGTGCCCCTTTTCCTCCTCATGTCAAAATCAGATCAGGTTATATTCCATCATTATTTTCCTGGTTCTTCTTCTCTGACCTGGGCCTTGCTGTACTCCACCAAGCCGTACATCTTCATCCTGTCTTGACATAAGAATTGTGCTGTAGTCAACTATCTTTTTTTTTTTTAACTCAACATTGTAACATAAGTAAATAATTTGATATTAAAAATTTGAAACTAAAAGCTGTATTTTTAGGAAAGTTTGTTAAACCTGGGACTGGTGAAGTGAATTTATCTCGATGTTTTAGAACTAGAAGACCCTTTCAGAAATCATTACTAAATTCCCTTATTTCATAGATGAGGACAGACTATGTGGTCCATCCAGGTTCAAGCAGTGGGTGAAATCTTGGCCCAAGATTCAGGTCTTGAGACCAGTATGCCTTGTGTAGTGCTATTACTTTTAAAAGCAACTTTTGAAAGTGATAGTGGCTTCAGAATAGACCTGGCTTCTGCAGTCAGCCCTGCATTACACCAATCACTTGAGATTAAATAAAGCAAGAACCACAATACCCTCGGGGCGCCTGGGTGGTTCAGTTGGTTAAGCCGCTGCCTTCAGCTCAGGTCATGATTCCAGAGTCCTGGGATCGAGCCCCACATCGGGCTCCTTGCTCTGTGGGGAGCCTGCTTCTCCCTCTCCCTCTGCCTGCGGCTCCCCCTGCTTATCTCTCTCTCTCACTGTCTCTCTCTCTGTGTCAAATAAATAAATAAAATCTTAAAAAAAAGAAAAAGAACCACAGTACCCTCTTTGAGGGTATTTTGTTTGATTTCTTTTCTATTAATGAGCAGTGAGAAATGGAACTCTCCCAGTGATGTATCAAGTGATACTTATCACCTTGTCTGTTCTTAATACTGAGTTGAGGGAGAGTAAAGACTCCAGATAAAACAGAAATTTTCTATAGTTTGGATATTTAAAAAAAAATATTTTAAAAAAGGAGACTTAGATTTTATTGTAGTTGCTTTCAGTCTTCATGTGCCTGAGGAAATTTTACGTTCAACTTTTATAATTCAAATCTGACATCCAGATGCCATGTTTCATGTTACTTTGTCATATAATTAAATGTCTGTAGGGTAGGTAGTAATTCTGAAAAGCATTATTATTCCTGTGATCAGTTTAAGCTCATTGTTAGTTTCCAATGAAGGAACTTAATTGCAGTCTCAAAAATAATGTCATTATTTAGTAAGCATTGGGTATAAAATTGTCGATTCCATATGTGTAAGGCAAGATGATATTTGTTGATTGAATTTGGAGCAGATGGTTTTGAAGAACATGAATTTAGAGTAATTGCTCTTATCCGGAAGTGATTATTTCTGGATAGTGATGCAGAGCTTGAGGGGGAACATGTTTTAGACTGGAAAGAATGTGTTGGCATTAGGCTTGCCTGAGGCATTTTGACTCTTCTTCATTGTGTCTTGTTTTCCATTCTCAAAACTTTTGAGAGCACTGGAAAATAGAATAATTAAAACAAAATGACCCAAATTTATTGTTTAATTAACTACACCTGTTTTTTGTCTCTTAAAGTTGTTTTTTAAGAACATAGATGTACTGCTTCTGTTTTTGTTTACATTTTAAAAATTAACTTTAAACTTAGTAAGGAGAGGAAATGTCATAGATTGCTTGCCCTAAGCTATATTCGCTGATGGTGTACATGTGTCCATTTGCTCCTCTAGGTAATTGTGTACTTCTGGTTTATAAAAATATGTATATTTTTTAAAAATTTAATTTCTTGGCAAAGATTCTAGTATGGCCTTACTAGGAATGGATGATGTCCAGTCATTTAAGCTTAGCATCATAGAATTTTAAAGCTGAAAAAATAATTTAGATAAAATATATTTTATTTTTTCCATTTAATAAATTATTGAGATAACATATGACCAAAGAGGCTAAGCTTTATATAGTGACACCTGAGCTAGTGGCAGATCTAGGACGACAGAATTGGTTGCATTAATAATAGCTCCAGGGATCTTTAATTTTTGCAAGCTCTGATATACATTTAATATTTAATTCATATAAATTCTGTTTCAACTTGTACATTATTTTCAAAAAGCATTTGTATAAAATAGAATAGCTCTATATAGAGTCTAGAATCATGGAACCTTAGATTGGGAAAGAATTAGAAGGCCAATGGCAGGAATTTCATGGATCCCTTAAATTTTTACAGCTTGTACAAATCTGTAATTTTCCATTTTTTTTTTAAGATTTTATTTATTTGACAGAGAGAGAGACAGCAAGAAAGGGAACACAAGCAGGGGGAGTGGGAGAGGGAGAAGCAGGCTTCCCACCGAGCAGGGAGCCGGATTCCAGGACCCTGGGATCATGACCTGAGCCGAAGGCAGACGCTTAACAACGGAGCCACCCAGGCGCCCCTCCATATTGGTTTTTTTTTTTTTTCCGTTTCTGACAGTGCTGCGTGTTGTCTTCTCAAATATCTGTAAACAGATTAATAGAAATGGATTTAGGTTTATTTAAAACATGTTCTTTTATGTTTCTAAGTGTGAATTCTTTTAAGGACAGGGGTTTTGTCTTTTATTGTTCTACAGGGCCTCATAATCTCTAAAGTTATGCTAATTCTTGTCCCCATGCCTTTGTGTATACTATTCCCTCTGCCTAGAATATTCTGCTGCCTCTGTGGCCTCAATTCTCACGTTACCAGTTTAATATCAGCTCATTTTTCAGGTCTGACTAGGTTGGACCCACGTTTTAGTCTCTCTTCATTTGTGAAATAGAAGAATATACTAAATGATTTCTCTGGATTGTCTAACCCCAAACTGTCACTAATCCCACAAAACTGGGTTAGATGTCCCTGACATGTGTTTTTGTACCACTTTGTTCTTTCCATGTCATAATATTCAGCACAGTTTATAATAATTGCTATTATGTGTCTTCTCTTTTAAACTGTTAGACTATGAGAATCTTATCTGCTTCTTGCTCTTGTGGACTTGTACATGTAAGAGCTCAATACATTTGTTGAATAAATTATGTTTAGGAGGTACTCAGTGAATATTTTGAATGAGTGAATAAATGAATTAATATTGAAGAAGAGTGCCCGTGAAGGAGTAACTTGTGGTTGATGAATATATATTTTCTCAGTGGCTTCGTGATATAGTATTTTAATAGTTGCCTTACTTTAATATGAACTGTAACTGAATTGGCAAGTAAGTAATGCAGGTATGGCATAGTGCTTCTCTTATCGAGAACTGTTTTTTAAAAAATACTTTCACATTAATTAAACATAAGGAATGCTCTTATCTCTCCTCAAGTCCTGTTCTTTCCTTCTTTCTCACTCCCAGTCCCATACCAAACATATCCATTTGTATAAACATATTCTGAAAACTGAAAACTCACTGTGAGGACTGTAAATCATATACACAATACATACTGTGCAAAGTAGTATATTTTGCACACAAGTCAACTTATTTACTAAGTCCTCACTGATACTAAGACTAATAAAGGCTTCTGTATAGACAATTCACGGAACCTTTTTTACTATTTAGGTATGTATTCAACTTTTCCATTGTGTTGTTTTTTTAAAAAAATCATTGATTTGTAGGAATTCTTAATGTAGTTTGGTTATGAGACCTTTGGATATATATATATGTATATTTTAATGTCTTCTGATTTTTATTCTCTTCATATTGTCTTTGGAGGAACAGAAGTTTGTGACTATATGTAATACATTTATTATAATGTATATAAATATAACGAAACTAGTTTATCAGTATTTTCCCTTGTGACTAGTGATTTTTGAATTCTTTTTAAGAAATCTGTCGGGGCACCTGGGTGGCTCAGTTGGTTAAGCATCTGACTCTTGATTTTGGCTCAGGTCATGATCTCGGGGTCGTGAGATCAAGCCCTGAGTTTCACTCTGTGTGCTGGGCATGGAGCCTGCTTAAGATTCTCTCTCCCTGTGCCCCACTCTGCTCACACACTCTGTTTCTCTCTTAAAAAAAAAAAGCAAGAAAAAAGAAATCTATGTTAATTCCAATGTCATGAATATTTTATATTATCTTCTTTAATTCTAAAGATGTTTTATTGTCTTACCTTTCACATTACCATCTATAATTTATACACTCTTTCCATGTAGATAATCAGTTTTAACCAGCACCAGTTAGCGAAATGAGCATCTGTCTTTCCTTGCTCTGCAGTGTTACCTTTGTCATAAATCAAGAGTTTGAGTTTACTCTGAATTCTCTGTTCTGTTTCTTTGACCTCTTTATCCTTCCCATCTTTGTATTTTTAGAATACATCTTTTATAAATGGCACAAATTTGGGTTTTTTTTACTTGGGGGAGGGGTTATTTTTTTAATCCATCTGTGCTGTCAGTCTTAAATCACGTATTTAATACATTTGAATTTGGATGATATCTTAAATATTTAGATTTAATCTGCCTTCTTTCTATTTGTCCCACCTTTTCTGTTCGCCCCCCCCCCCCCGTTTTCTTGCCTTCTCTTGGAATAGGCAAGTATTTTTATTATTTTATCTTCTTCCTGTTATCTTTTTCATTATATATTTTAAATTTTTTTAGTGGTTATCCTATATATTATATTATGTCTCCTTGGCTTATTAGAGATTAATGCAAGAACAGTACAAACACTTTGGGAATACTTTGATTCTCTTTACCCCCCAAACGTTGTTTTATACAATTCTTATTCATTTGTATTTGTCTACATATTTGGGGTCACTATGACCATGCCTAAGTTTGATGCTTCACCAGGAGGAGTCACAGGACTTAGCATATAGTT
This sequence comes from Callorhinus ursinus, assembly GCF_003265705.2. Classification (NCBI taxonomy): domain Eukaryota; kingdom Metazoa; phylum Chordata; class Mammalia; order Carnivora; family Otariidae; genus Callorhinus; species Callorhinus ursinus. The sequence continues at coordinate 101,828,444 of NW_027397066.1, forward strand.
ATACTGACTACTGTGACTTATTATGATGTAAAGGATACAAGGAAGAGTCAACAAAAGGAGAAGGCACATGGGGCAAAGTGTGGAAGAAACTTGGTACAAACTTCTAAGAGTTCTCTCCTAGTGAAGACACATAGGACATGTTTAATTCCTCCAGCAGTGAGTTGAGTCAGCATGTATGAAATGTTGTCTACGGGGATAATTCATTAGAGACCCAGTGCCTAGGGAGTCACACAATGAACCAATTTTCCCGTTATTCAGTTGCCAACTACTAAAGACTCTATGCTTTCTTCACTGATTTGTGATAGATTATCAGAGCTTTATCATATATTAAATTTATATATCTATGGATCTGTCTCTGAACCCTGTGTCCCATTGTGGTGTCTTTGCTTTTATAACTTTTACATGCTATTTTTAATACTACTAATTGTAGTATATCTTAATATCTGGTAAGATAAATGCTACTTATTTACTTGCATTGTTGTTGACTTAGTTATATATAGACCTTTATTCTTCAATCCTATTTTTAGTGAAAGTTTATTCTGATTTACCAAAAATATACATTTGGCATTTTGATTGGGATTGCATTTAAAATAAGTAGATTGTTTTGAATTAATGGATATTTTTATGGTATTGTTTTCCCATTCAAGAACTTGGAATGTCACTCTTTTATTCATATCTTCCTCTTTATTAAAATTTCTCCATAGAGGTCTTATATGTTTCTTTGTTAGGTTAATTTCTAGCTAATATATCATTTTTGTGATTATTGCAAATGGTTTCTTTTTTTTTTAGTTGTATTTTAAATTTGCTCTTCTTGGTGTAGAGAAGTTTTATATTGATAATTTTTTTGTCAGTTTTCAGCCTTGTTTAATTCTCTTACTAATTCGACTAGTTTTCTTCTGATCTTTTTGGCTTTTCTGGTTAGATGACTGTCATATGCAAATAATGGAAGTTTTGTCTCTTTCCATCCTTTTACCTTTCTCTCACTTTTATTTTTTTATATTCTTAGTAGCCAGGACCTCCACGATTATATTATCCAGTAATAGTAATAGTGGCATCTTTGTCTTGTTGCCAATTTTAGAGAATGCATATGAAGTCTTTTCATTAAGTGTAATGTTTGTTAAAGATTTCTGGAATATAATCTTAATCAAATACTCTTTGCTAAGAGCATTTTAAATTATTTTTATCATTACAAATAGATGTTGAATCTTACCAAATTTTTTTTTCTAGATCAGTAAAAATAATTACCCTCAATTTAGTCAGTGTGGTGGGTTTATAGTTTTTCTGATGAACTGGCCTTTTATTTCAGAGATAAACTCTTTGTGAATATATGGATTTTTTAATACACTGTTAGATTTAGTTAACTAATATCTTCTTTAGAACCTTTGCCCCATGCCCATAAGTGAGAAACGTTTTTTTCTTGTTCAGATTTGGATTTGGGGGAGTCAAGTTACATTATCCTCCTAAAATGTTTGAGTGATTTTGCTCTCACTTAATAAAAACTTCAGTCAATATATATATAATCAGGAGAGAGAAAAAGGATAATTCTAAAAAACTCATTGAATTGTTATTTCTGGCATGATCCAGTTAGGAGATAGAACCTATACCAGTTACTTTCACAGAGAAAATTTCATATAAAGAATTGATAACCAATTATAAAATTGTTAACTAGGTAATTGAAAGGAAGGTAGCAGCTACAGGAAGGAGCTATCGCTCCTGAGGCTGGGAAAACAAAGGGAAAAGTTGAAATTATTAAAACCTAGGAGATGACCTGTAACTCAGATGCCTGAAGAGCAATAGCCTGATATTCTGAAGGCTAACTCAGTGTTCTGAGAAGGTAGCACTGCTACGTTTGTGCTGGTGTCCCTTAAGGGTTGGTAGAATGATGGTCAAAGGAATAGCAAACAGACCGGAAGTCTGCGGGATATAAAGTCCATTCTTCACTCGTCAGTTTTGTTGTCTCCCTCTAGAGCTTTGCTCTAGCATTGGCAAAGTCTACTGTGGAGCAAAAAAGTAGTTCACAGTCTCAGCCTCAGAGCTGGGTATGGAAGCATGATTTTCAAGCTAAAAGTCAGTAATTTAATAAGTGGTACAATTGAAAACTAAATCAGATAATATTTAAATAATCTCTCTGTGAGCTACAAAAGACATCATACAGCAAATTAGATATTAAGAATAGAATGTTAGTAAAAATTGTTTTAAATATTCTCTAAGATAAAATCAGAACAAATATATTTTATTAGGAAATAAGGGTTAAAAATAACTTCATTCAGCTTGAGTATTTGGAAAATATCAATAGAATAAACCCAAGAGGAGGGAAATTAAAAATAAGGTTAGATTTAATGGAATAAAGAGCAAAACAACAAAGTTAAAAAAATTCATTCTTTGAAAAGATTTTTAAGATTATGAAGTCAGACCAAGATCCATTCAAGAGACAGGAGTATACTATTGGTATTTTTGGTGAGAGAGAAAAGAAGATACAAATGAAGGGATGCTTGGGTGGCTCAGTTGGTTAAGTGTCTGCCTTCGACTCAGGTCATGATCCCAGGATCCTGGGATCGAGTGCCACTTCGGGTTCCTTGCTCACCGGGGAGCCTGCTTCTCCCTCTGCCTGCCGCTCCCCCTGTTTGTGCGCGCGCTCTTTCTCTCTCTCTCTCTGTCTCTCTGACAAATAAATAAATAAAATTAAAAAAAAATATTTTAAAAAAGTTACAAATGAAATACAGAGAGCAGAATTAACTACGGACAAAAGAGAGGTTTAAAAAACAAACCAATGTTCCTCCTAGATGTTAAAAACCCTCTCTGCAGAAAAATAATGTGGGATATCTATCTCACTGACTTTTCCTATTAATTTCCTGGCAGCTTGACTTTGCATAGATTCACTCTACTCTTCTAATGTAAATACATGCATTAGCATTTCCAGTGTAATTACTAAAATAATAGAAAAAGAGTATAACTTCAAAACTAGTAGGAGGAAAAATGGAATATAAAAAGAACAAAACAAAAATCAGTCTGAAAGAACCCAAGAAAAGGAGAAGGTAAGGATTATACTATAGTCATGTTAATATTAGACCAAATAATTTTAAGGCAAAAAGCATCCCTGCAGATAAAGATGAGTACTGCATGTTGATAAAATGTTCAGTTAATTGGGAAGGCATAACTCTTTTAAAGGTAGCTGTGAAATTTATAAAGCAAAACTTTTTGTAACTACAAGAAGAAATGAACAAAACAGCCATTTTAGTGAGAGAATTTTAATGCATTTCTGTCAGTGGTTGAGGATAGAGAAGATTTGAACAACAAAATCAACGAACTTGAACTAAGGGATATATGTTTAGAACACTGAAACCAAAAATATATATACTGAAGCACACAAAGAACATTTATGAATTTACAATTCAAAAAAATTCTTAATACAAACTTTATTCTCTGACCAAAATTCATTTAAGTTAAAAATCAATAAATTAGAAAATTTTATTGTTTGGAAATTAGAAAACTCTAAATAACTCATTGATTGAATTATAATATGCACATTAAAAGCTGTTTAGTATTGAATAGAGATATATCAAAATATGTGGTATATAGCTAAAGCAATGCTTACAGGGGAATTTATAACCTGAAATTCTTAAGTTAGAAATGAGGAAAGATTGAAAAATAATAAGCTGGGCATTGTAATTAAAGAATAATAGGCCCTAGGGGCACCTGGGTGGCTCAGATGGTTAAGTATCTGCCTTCAGCTCAGGTCATGATCCCAGGGTCCTGGGATTGAGCCCCCCATAGGGCTCCCTGCTCAGCGGGGAGCCTGCTTTTCCCTATCCCTCTGCGGCTCCCCCTGTTAGTGCTTTCTTGCTCTGGCAAATAAATAAATTAAAAAATCTTTAAAAAAAAATAGGCTCTAGAAAACAAATATTTAATACAGATTGGGCAGAAATGAACAGAAAAGGAAGACAGTTAAAAGGAGAAGTAGAGTGTTTTGTGTACTCTTTCATACTAACTGCATGCTCCCTTCCTTGCTACCTCTACATGGTCATAGTGGGCTCTGGGGTTATCTCAGCCTCTGCTCAGCCTCTCTTGTTGATCCTATTACTTCATTAGAAACTCATCTTGAGCAGATTCTTTACCTCTATTTAAAGAATAGTTCTTGGTTTTACTGGGGCGGAGAGGCAAAAACTTGCTAGCCTTTCTCTAGGTCCAACTGCTTACAGTCCTTAAATTACCCAAATCATCTTTCAGGGCACCACTGCTCTTGTATTTGTTTCTTCTTACATTATCGCTGGTTCTTCTAGGTTGCCTTTTTTTTTTTTTTCCTGTGTATTTTGTTTCTTTATAGTGCTTGTTAGAAGGCATCCTTAGATATCTAGTGATCTTCAGGTGTTTTCTCATATTTGAGAGTGGAGTTCCCAAAAATTGATTAGGTGCTCTGAATTGCTGGGGCTTGTGAGCTTGTGGTCTTCCGTGTAGTGAGTTCTGCATGAGCCCTTTCCTTGAGTGAACGAACCCGTCGTTATCCTTAGTCTTTCCTCTTGGGCTGGTACCTTTGTAGAAGGATCTTTGACCTACATATGTGGCAGGTGTATCCTGATAGTAAACTCTGGGAGCCCCGGGGAAGAGCAGAGTGGAGGAGGAGGGAGGGCAGTCTTACTAATTTCTCTATTCAGTGTGATTCCCTTGTCCCTGGCTGTACTTTGGGTCCCCTCAATTCAGAAATGGTTTGTGTTACTTACTGAGAGAAGACATCTTTAGAGGTAGGGTACAGGAGAAGATATTTGACTCCATGCAATTAGGGTGGGGATCTTGATGATCTAACTGCTTCCTAATAGACTTCTCTCCTAACCTTCCATTTTTCTATTTCTAACCCCGATTTTTCTCTCTTTTTTTTTTCCCAGAAGTGATTTATGCTGTCCAACTTTGACCTTTTCCGATTATACGTGGGTAGGGTGAATAGGAGCGGCATCTATTGGCATAAATCTGGTTCCTCTCAGATTTTTCTCACTATATGTTAGTGTGTCAGCTTTCCTGAGTGAGTTATGTTCAGTTACTACTTGTTCATTTGCTATTCAGTTTCCAAAATTTTTGTTGGTATTATATTGTTTTCTCTCCTGTTTGCCCTTCCAGCTTTATGTTTCTTTTTAAAAAAATCCCCTTATACTCATTGTAGTGGGGTTTTAGGAGGGAGCAAAAGTAAGTGCTTGGATTTAATCTGTCTTTACTAGCTTGAATGACTTTACTTCAAACCTTTATTTTTCAACTCTTGATTGATATGCTCAGTAGTGGCTCTGGCTCACTTTCATCTTTTAATTTTAAATTTATTTGAGAAATAGTAGGTAAATATATGTTATCTCTCATTTGGATATGTTCATCACAGAATCAGTCTTTCTGTTTTACTATTTCTTAACTTTTGAAAACTCCTGTCTTTATTTTTTTGCCTTTCCTGTCTTTGGGAATTACTCCTTTTTTTCTTGCTATCTTCATAGATATGGAGATTTTTGCCCAGCTCTAAATTCTGTAGTTTGTATTTGAAATCACAGATGTTTTGCTATTTCATAAATATATACTTATAATATTGTATATGCTTTTCAAAACCATATATTGTCTTTTTTTCCAAACCCCTTCCTCACATGAAAATAATTGATAGTTTCCTGGGAAAGATTAATACAGATCAATTTTCTGAATATTGTTGAGATATTCACTTTTTTTTTCTTACTAGCAAGGATACCTAGCCTTCTGTTTTGGGAGTTTGTGTCTGCTTTCCTTGCATCAGTGCTTCTGTTTCTCTATAAAAGTTCAAATAAATGAAAGCAAGTAAAATGGTAGTTATGGTATCATTTTATCTTTGTAAAAAAATTCACGGAGGCGTAGCATCCATGTTTTAGACAAAAGACCATTAACATTATGGAGCTAGCTCCTGTCCTAGGACAAGTTTCGATATTTAGACTGAATTTCTAAGGGGTCTCTGAGACCAGAATTCATCTAAGTGGACCTTCATCATTCGCTGGAACACAAAAGTCTCACTTTATTAAACAAAGCCAAGGCAAAGAGCACATAGCTAGGGACTTTGCTGCCTAGAGATCTTTGTCACAGATCAAAGGGCTCTAAATCTGGCAATTTAGCTGTGAAGGAAGGGGAATTAGGACATTTAGTTCTGTCAGTGTTTAAACTGCAAGCAAATAGTAAAAAGAATTTGCATCTGTCACTTTCCAGGTCAGCATGATCTTTTTTAAGTTATTCTTGATTTCTCTAAATTTGAGTTGGTTGAACATCTTTTTGGCTCCTGCAGAATTTTACTATTCTGATTCCACTCCTCCATCTCTTTGTATCCTTTTTTTAAAGCCGTCATTTCTTCTTATGCTTTTCAAATGATAGGCTTTCTTAAGATTGAGACTTTAGCTCTCATTCTTTCATCCCTGGTCTCTTTCTAGCCTCATTTTATAGGTCTCTCCTATTCCTGTAATACCAGATCTCATGTGTATGCACACAATTCTAAAGTCGGATTCTTTCTTGAGTTCCAAAACCAGTTTCCAACTGCTGAATATTTCCTTTAAGATGTTCTGCCAATACCTTACAAAATGTATGACTCTGGGTTAATTTGTTAATAAAAAGGGCAGAGGCAAGAGGTGTGTTATTCTCTAGGTTATTTAGATGACTCTTTAATGGTCTTTTTTGCGGATGTTTTGTAAGTATTATTTCATGTTTATAAAGTATCTGTCTTTTCATATTTCATTTCAGTTTGTCATATTTTTACCACCCAAACTAAGCATTTGGAGTTTTGCCTTCATCTCCCATATTCGTCAGGCACCTCCCCCCACCTCCATATATACACACACAAGCACACACAATTTTAAATGCTATAATATGTGTGAAGTTTGGGTTCATTATTCATTTTTTGGTAATGATTTAGTCTGTATTTATGGGGCAGAAGATAAATCTTATATTATTTTTCTCTTTACAGGTCTTTATGCCTTAAGGAGAGTCCTGAAGAAACAACCTAATCTCTCTGATAGCAAGCTGGCTGGATTGGTGAAGATTACTCTGAATGATTTCTTACAGGGGATGAATGACATCAGGCCCAGTGCCATGAGGGAAGTAGCAATTGATGTACCAAATGTAAGTCATTTGTACTCCCATGCTAGCTACACTGTTTGAATTGAACTCTGAAGAAACTGAGACTCCAGGGAAAGAACCTACCTAGGCTAAACTTTAAAAAAACATTTTTTTTAAATGAAAATTTTTATGGATGTAATCAGAGCTTCAGTGCAGTTGTAAGAAATACTTTGGGGAGATCCTGTGTATTCTTCACTTACTTTCCCCCCAGTGGTAACATCTTGTAAACAATACTACAGGATCACAAGCAGTATATTCATATTGATATAACCACTATCTTATTCAGACTTCCATGGTGTTACTTGTACTGTGTGTGTGTGTGTGTGTGTGTGTGTGTGTGTGTGTTTAGTCTGTGCAGTTTTATTACTTATAAAGGTTTGTGTGTCCATCACCAGAATCAAGATACTGAATAGTTCCATCACCACGATGATCCCTTGCTTTGCTCCTTCATGACTATACTTAGCTTGTTCCTGCACCCATTTCTAAAATTCTGTCATTTTAGAAGTGCTATAAAATGGAATTGTATAGTAGCAACCATTTGGTATTAGTTTTTCCCCATTTAGCATAATTCCCAGGAGATTCATCCAAGTTGCTATGTGCAACAGTACTTTGTTCCTTTCTATTGCTGAGTAGTATGCCATGGTATGGCTGTACCATAGTTTGTTTAACCATTCATCTGTTGAAGGACATCTGGTCTGTTTCTAGTTGGGGGCAATTGTGAATAAACCTGCTATAAACATTCATGTGCAGGTATTGTGTAAATGTAAATTTTTATTTCTCTGGAATAAATGCACAAGAGTGCAACTCCTGGGTTCTATGCTAATTGTATATTTACTCTTAAAATGTCTACTAGGCTCATTTTAGAACAAAAAAAAGTCTATTTATGATGCCTCTACTATAGATGCCTAGTGTTTCTTCAGGTTCCTTTACATTTTCTTCATCACTGACATGCTTTGCAAAGTTCACACACAGATCACCACAAGGGCAACAGAAGCTACCTTTTATGGGTGAATCATCTGCTAAGTTATCACCCGAGTGGGCCTAACATTCTGGAAAAAAATGGCCTTATAATTCTCTTTGAATATATTAATATTTCTGGAAAATGAACATTGAAACAAGGCATTGATGGCATGTCCTACATTATATTGGGATAGGGAATGGACTGTTAAATTTGGCTTGATCATTAGGATGTTTATATCTTAGTGTAGCTTGAGGAAAGTTTACAGATTGCTCTCTGACGGTTTTAGGAGAGCTCTGATGGAAGAATGGAATTTTGTGACTATTCTTTCCCTTTGCTTCAGTCAGATCACTCCATTAGTTTTTCTTTTTTGAGTTAGTCTTATTGCTTCTGAGATACTCCCTAGCTCTAACATGACAGTTATTTGAAAACTTACAGCCTTTTTAGAGAGTCAGGCATAGTTTTGTGCCCTTTGCCCCATTGTGTATATATTTATAGTTCTCTTGGTCATTAACTAATGTTTTTTAATTGCTGTAAGCTGAAACAAACAAACAAAAAAAACCCCCCAAAAGTTAAAGAGACTAAAAGGGTATTAAGTCAGTGGAATAGACTGTGTGGAATGATATAGTGGGGCAAAATCAGTGGATTTGTTTTCACTTTTTTTGTTGTTATCTTGTTTTGCTTTTCTTGTTTTTACTTGTAAGAATGTTCTTGGAAAATGTGTTTTGTAGCCAATAAGTCTGGGAAATACTGGTTTAAATAAAATCAGTTGTATTTCTTTGCTGCAGAGCTTTTCAGTGTCAAAAGAGAGCTATTACGGAAACTTATTTGGCCCTGGACCGTGTGGAGCAGATACCTTCTCCGTTTTACTGTGTGGTAGATTGCAAAAACAATGACGGCAGATTCTTCCCATCACTGTATGGTGGCTCTTTTTGCACAGCAACTTTGTAGCTCCCACCATAAAAGAGATGAAGTCAAGCTTTCCATCCCTTGAGTTTGTACTTGGCCATGTAACTCGCTTTGGCTGATAGAATATTAGCAATCATGATGCAATCAGGCTTGAAAGCACTGGGGCTTGCCTTTTCTTGCTGTTCTTTGAAACCCAGAATTAGTTATGCTAAGAAAACTGTGCTGGTGTCTTGGAGGATGAGAGACCATGTGGAGCAGAAGTGAGCCCTCTTAGCAGAAATCCCCTCCTTGCAGCCACCCTGCCGGTTGTCACACATGTGACGGACACCGTGCTTAACTGTCTCACCCCAGGCCAGAAGTTTACCCAGACCAGAAGAGCCACCCAGTTAACTCTTAGAATTGTCAGAAATGAGTAATGTCTGTGGTTTTGAGCCAGTAAGTTTTATGGTAGTTAGCAAAAGCTTAAGTGGCAAAGACTCTTCTTGTTAACTTCCTACAGAACACAATTGTTTTGTAAATTAAGGTGGGAAACAGTGCCCTAGAGACAGGAACATCCCCAAGGACTAGCTTCTAGTTTAAGCAGCTTTATGTAATTTTAAATTCTTTTTGAAACTTTTTCAAATTCACTAATGAATTTACAGCTTAACTTTGGGGTTTTATCGAAGCTGTGTAACACAATGTGCTAATTTAGTATGAATAATTTCACAACTGGAATTATGGAATAATGAATGATTGATGTTGGATTAGTAGAAGTTTTCCATTTCTTTGGAATTTATGGTCTAAAGTTTGGGCACATTGGTATGAATACTTTTACTTGTAGTATTTACCTGTATTTTATTGGCTACTGTTGCATCAAATAATGGGTCAAGTAGAAGTCATCAAATGCCACATGTGAAAATTTGGGGTGATACAGTTATAAACCACTGCACCATCCAAAAACACTTTAGTGTTTAAAAAAGTTTAGGAACTAAAGAAACAGTAAGTTTTTTAAAATTAAAATTACTGCCAATGGAGAATGTGTTTAAGCAGTGGCTGTCCACTCTTGGAATTGCTGAACTGATTTATTCATCACAGGAACTGGTACTACAACTGCATTTTTAATTGCTCTAATGAAAGATTTTTTTTTCCCTTTATTTTCTTTTGATACAGTATTTACAATCCATGGACTTGTGCCATTTTCCATTTGGCACTTTATTACTTGGCCTAAGGCCATGGTGTACTGTGATGTTACTCATGAGCTCCAGAGTGATTAGCCCTGGTCAAAATACTTTTTTTACATTGCTTTTTATGTTCACTTCAGATTATAAAAATTTTCCTGAGAAGTCAACATTTCTATAATTGAATTCCTAAACTTTACTCTTCTGCTGTCAGACTATTACATCGACAAAAATATCTCCAAATTATTTCTGCAGAAGGTTTACTACTTAACTTTGCTATAGAAAACCTGTTTCAAGTAGGTAGTTAATTGTGAACATTTTTTAATAGTAAGTTAAGCATTCAACATCTTTTGAGAAAAGATTTCAGTGTGTGAAATTAAAACTTGTAAATCACACTTGCCTAGTTATATTTAAGTTTAAAAGAAATGTCTTAAGATGGGAATATTGCCATTTATAATATAATGAATTATTAATTTCAGGAGACCACAAGTGTTAGCCACTTACTTAAATGTAATGTTTCCTTTTTGAGGACTTTGTGAATTGGTGATTATACCAATTGGTATATTAAAAGTAAAATGTATTTTACAGTTGATTGGTAATTAAAATCAAATGTATTTCTTTACCACAGGAATCCTCAGAATCTTTGACTATGCCACTATGAATTTTGAAATTTCAGTTTTTCACCCAGAAATAACAACTGTTAACATTTTATTGTAGTTCCAATAGATTTTTAAAATTTTGATAGGTTGTTTTTCTGTGCATATAGTTAATCTTAGGATACATATGGTTTTATGTTTTGCTTTATTCACTTAAAATTATATGGTCAACATTTTACTTTAAAATTTCTCAGCAAACATCTTTTTAATGACTGTATACTAGACTGTTATGTGGATAAACTGTAATTGTTTTATCCTTCTTCTCAAATATCTGGGTTTTTTTCTGTTTTTCTCTAAAGTGATTATACATACATTTATATCCAAATCTTTGCATTTATGATTCCTAGAAGTGGAATTACCACACTAAAATATGTGGTTTTAAGGCTTGGGACAAATGTTATTAAGCTCTTCCCCCCTCCCATAATGATTATTTTAATCTATAATTATGTGATAAAAATTTAAAATTACAAGGAGCTTAAGTAAAATCTCATTTTATTTTTACTTTAGTCCTTTTCTCTTTTATTTGCCACTAGAGTTTTTCTTGACTGAAAAGATCTTTTTCATTATGAGGAATAATACTGGATAATCTTTTAAAAAAGATTTTAAAAAAAAGAAAATGAACTGTCAATTGTATATCTTCTCCTTCCTATAAAAATGTTAAATTTTTAAATAATGGGGTGTAAACTGGATGATTTCTTTTTATGGGATTTTAAGTTCCATGAGAGCATAAGTTCTTACCTTTTATTTTTATCCTAGGACATAATAGATGTCCGATCAATATTTGTTCAATGGACAAGTGAAAAACTATAATTTTCACAAAAAAAACAGTTAATTTCACATATATTTAAATATTGCATCATTCTTCTATACTAAAGTGTAATATAGTCTATTATTGCCTTTATGTAACATTCTTCAGATTCTTCGTATTTTATAAAGCAAGTTTCTTTATTTTTTAAGATTTTATTTATTTATTTGAGAGAGACAGAGAGAGACAGAGACAGAGAGAGTGAGAGAGAGAACACAAGCGGGGTGAGGGGCAGGAGGAGAAGCAGACTCCCCGCTGAGCAGGGAAACCAGCGTGGGCGCTCCATCCCAGGACCCTGGGATCACGACCTGAGCTGGAAGGCAGACGCTTAACTGACTGAGCCACCCAGGTGCCCAAGCAAGCTGTTTCTTTAGTGAATTTTAACCTTAGTGAATTTTAACTTAACTGTTCAGTGAATTTAACAATTTTGAATAAAGATGCATGTAATAGTGCCAAGCTGCCTATCCTGGAAGGATACAAAGTAGTCCTTTATATTTTCTGCCAAAACATGTTGCTTTCTTGTATTGAAAATTCTTTTTATTAAGGTAACCAAAAAAAAAAAAAAAAGAAAAAATACAATGCTTTTAATAGTTGTATTTACATATTATCTTTGTGATGTCATTTTATGTATCCCATAACAATTATCACTGAAAAATGGCATTCTTAACCAAATATATACAGATTGATTACCATCAGGTTTAATTGATTTATGCGTCTTAAACCATCCCCACCCATACCCCCAGGCTTTCCCTATTTCATGTAGCTTTAGGTTGTTTTATTATTTGGAAATAATCTATCTTTATACTTTTGGTATTGCTTTTGGATTGTAGTTTTCAGAATTTGGACATTTGGTTCAGAATAAGCTAAAAGCCAATAAAAAGAGAGGGTTCTACTTTCATGTGAACCCACTTTTGTAAAGTGAACTGCAACCAGAGCCTCAAGACTAATTGTATAGCCCCAAACCTCTTTGTAAACTTGGATCCAGGTTAAACTTAGAGGTAGGCTGCAGTCAAGTTGAGTGTATACCAAATGTCATCAGTTAAATAAACATATCTCATTGACTCCCATTTTAAAAAGTAGCAAACTTAATTATAAAAATAAAGACTGGGTGTTTCACTAATTACATATTCAAAATTTACTGATGTATTTTCATTTGGCATTTTTTCAGATGAGAATAGAACATCAGAATGTGACAAGGCAGTTGAATTTCGAAGGATGAGCTCATTAGCATTACTTTTCTCTTGCAGAGATTTGAGTTAAATAGTTTAATTGACCATAATTACATTTCATTCCTCATGTACCCTCAGGATAATTAGAAGGAATTTGAGTTTCTATTCTTTAAAAACAGTACTGTATTCCGTGTGTTCTTTATTTTTTACAGATTCAAAGGATTGAGGGTTTTGTGATACTTTACTAAATAACAGATTGCTTTTTTTGGAATAGATATACAATCTGTGGAAATTCTATTAATTCCATATTGGTTCTTGGCAGGGCTTTTGAATTCGGTTTCTTTTGATTTTGCTTCTTGTTGTCTAGACAGAAGAGTGTCTTCTATCACTCCCAAGATCCCAGTCTTCCCTGCCAACTTCTCTTGTGCATTTTTATAGTTTCAAGTAATAACAATTGAACAGGAAAGCACATTTGGGAAAGTAGATTACTTTTAACCAGGAAATACTCTGTGCCAAAATCAAGATTGTAGTTTTAACTGTATTAAATATTTTAGAAGTTTAACTCTTTCATTCTGCCTTACTTTTCTCAGGCTTATAGTCTTGAGAAGGAATGAGAGAGATACAAAAGTTAGTGTAAAGATCAACAGTTTCTGTTCTCAGCTCTGATCCTGGTTAACTTTGGTGAAATCTGACACCCTTCCTTTCAGATGATAGAATGAAAGAAAGTTCTTAATTTGCTGTTTCTGATGTCTGTCTTCTTTTGAATTTATAATGTTCAGATTATCATAGAGGCATATGCTGCACTTGTATGTTATATTTGGTTGGTACTCAATACTTGAGTGTTTGCTAAAAACACAGATTTTCATTTACTGTAATTATGGGTTCCATTGGTAGGGTTGATGTGGTTCTTTTGCGGAACCACACGTCTTTACTTCATCTTGTACAGATATGGAGTAATTGCTCCCTCCCAACACTTCATTGAGTAATTTTCCCAACAGAAATTACTGATCCGGCTTAAAAGCCATCAGCATGACTACCTGTTGATCATCTCTAGAATGAAGTCTAAGCTCTTTAGCTTGCTATTCATAACCTGGTTCATGCCTCCTTCACTTTTCTTCTATTATGCTCTTGTCTTTTTGAACCACTCCTGTTTTTGCATGTGTTATCTTCTCTGCCTGAAAAAGTTGTTTTCTGACCTCTCAGTTAAAAAGATGTTGTAACGTGATCCCTTAAACACACACACACAAAATACACATATATGCCTTGTGGACATAATATACCTAATACACAAAATACACATATATCCCTGTGGACCTTTTGTCTTATTCACATTTGTTTCCCCACTGCTTGGCAAATGGTAATAACTAAATAATAGAAGTTCGTTAAATGACTGAATATTTTGTGAAGCATTTTGGTTCATAAAGGTTCTTACTTTTCAGAAATAGTTTTTTTGCCCTTCTATATAAATATGTTTATTTTTTGGTAATAGCTTTATTGCAATACAATTCACATATCAATTCAGTCATTTAAAGTGTATATTTTCATGGTCAAGTATATTTAAAGAGCTATACAGCCATTACTGCAGTCAAGTTTAGAATATTTTTATCATCCCAAAAGGAAATCCTATTCCCATTACCCATCATCTCCCAACCTGCCCATCCTCACCAGCCTTAGGCAAACATTTATCTATTTTATATCTCTATAGATTTGCCTATTATAGACATTTCATATAAATGGAATATAAGATATTTGATTCTTTGTGACTGGTTTCTTTTACTTAGCATAAAACTTTTTAAGTTCATCCATGCATCATATATCAATACTTTATTGCTTTTTATTGCCAAGTAATACTCTGTTGTATGGATGTAGCACATTTGATTTATCCATTCATAGACATTTGAATTGCTTCTACTTTTTGGCTGTCATAATTAAAGCTACATTTGAACATTGGTGTACAAGTTTTTGTTTGAGCACCTCTTTTCAATTCTTTTGGATCTATAAGTAGTAGAATTGCTGGGTCATTGGTGACTCTGTGTTTAACTGAGGAACTAACAATTTTCCAAACTGACTGCACCATTTTCTATCCCCACCAGCAGTGTATGGCGTGTTCCTCTTTCCTTATGCTCTCACTAAAACTCATCTATCTATTTTATTGTCTTTTTTATTATAGCTAGCTTAGTGGGTGTGATATGATAACTCATTGTGGTTTTTGATTTACCTTTCTTTAGTGGCTAATGATATTGAGCATCTTTTTATTTGTTTATTGGCCATTATGTGTATGTTCTTTGGAGAAATATCTCTTCAGATCCTTTGCCCATTTTTATTTGGGTTATTTGTCTTTTTATTATTGAGTAATAAGCATTCTTATATATTCTGGATAAAGTCCTTTATCAGATATATGATATCTGATATCAGATATGTAGATTTGCAATATTTTCTCTCATTCAGTGGGCTGCCTCTTTCATTTTCTTTATTTTTTTTAAAAAAAGATTTTATTTATTTGACAGAGCGCAAGCAGGGGGAGTGGCAGGCAGAGGGAGAGGGAGAAGCAGGCTTCCCGCAGAGCAGGGGGAGCCCAGTGTGGGACTTGATCCCAGGACCCCAGGATCATGACCTGAGCTGAAGGCAGTCGTTCAACCAACTGAGCCACCTAGGCACCCTGCCTCTTTCATTTTCTTGGTACTGACCTTGGAGGCACAAGTTTTTCATTTTGATGAAGTCCAGTGTACCTTTTTTTCTTCTGTTGTGTGTACTTCTGGTACCACATTTGAGAAACCATTGCCAAATCCAGGGTCATGAAAACTTACCTTATATTTTAGGAATTTATAGTTTTAGCTTTTACATTTATGTCTTTGAGTAATTTTCCACCCAGCTAGGGTTAACCCTGCTCTTGTGTTTGTAACCATAGCATTATAGAAACTACAATTATAGCTTGCAGCCATGAGAACCCTATATGGGAAAAGTGGTTTTTTTTAAACCTGTGGTAAAATATACATAACATAAAATTTACCATTTTAACCATTTTTAAATGTATAATTTGGTGGCATTAAGTATGCTTACATTGCTGTGCAGTCATTACCACCATCCATCTCCAGATCTCCAGAACTTTTTCCTCTCCCAAACTGAAACTCCATAGGTATTGAACAACAGCTCTTTATTCCTTCCCTCATCATTAAGTATTATGCCTGCTTTTTTTTTCTTAAGTTCTTTATTAGGTTAAGTTCCTTTTTATTTCTAGTTTGCTGAGAGATTTTTTTTTTTTAATCCTAAATGGATGTTGAATTCTGTTGAATGTATTTTCAACATCTTTGAAATGATCATAATGTGTTTTTTTAGTCTCAGTATTATGAATTACATTGATTTTCAATGTTGAATCAGTCTTGTATTTCTGGATGAATTTCACTTGACTGTGATACAGTACCCTTTTTATATAATTGCTGGATTTTATTTGCTAATATTTTATTGAAAATTTTTACATACATGTTTATGAGAGATAATGGTCTGTAGCTATTTTATGAAGTTTTTTTTATCTGGTTTTGGTATTAGGGCAATGCTGGCATTATGAAATGAGTTGGAAAGTGTTCTCTTATCATTTATGTGTTAGAATAAATTGTGTAGAATTAGTATTATTTCCTTAAATATACTCCACTGAAACCATCTGGGCCTAGAATTTTCATTACTTGGAAGACATAAGTACAATTTAATTTCTTAATAGTTGGATTGATGGAATTAGTCATTTATAGATTTCTATTGTTATCATTTTACTGTCTGCAGGATCAGTAATGATGTTCTATCTTATATTTCTCATTTCCACCCAAATTGCTTTTGCTCCACCCTTCTTTCTTTCTTGCAGTAGTTTTGAAAAGACATCTGCTGTCTCCATTTTCTTTGTTTTCCATATGTAATATATCTTTTTTCCTCTGGTTGCTTTTAATATTTCCTCTTTATCACTGGTTTTGAGCAATTCAGTTATCATGTGCCTTGGTAGTTTTCTTCATCATTCTTGTGCTGGTTCATTGATAATCTTGTATGTGTGGGTCTTTAGTTTTAATCAAATTTGGGGGGGAAATCTTCGCCATTATTTCTTGTATTTAGTTTGTTTCTTGCCTCCCTCCCTCATTGGGGACTCAAAATATATATGTATATTTGTCTGATTGAGATTGTCCCAAAGTTCAGTAATGCTGTGTCCATTTTTTTCTTTTATTTTTCTCTGTTTTTTTTAATGTCTGTTGTTGTGCCTACCAGTTCACTAACCTGTTTTACCCCCCTGAAATATCTATTAGTCTATCCATTGCATTTTAAAAATTATAACATTAAATTAGTTTTCTTCTCCAGAAATTTGATTTTAACCTTTTTATGTTTTCTTTTCTACTTAGTGTTTTCAGTGTTTTCTTTATTTGAACATACGGAATACATTTATAACAACTGTTTTAATGTCTTTATTCTGTCATCTGTAATTTCTGGATCAGCTTCAATTTATTGATCTTATGGGCTGTCTTTTCCTGCTTCTTTGCATGCCTGATACTTTTTTTTATTAAATTCCAGAAATTTTGGGGTGCCTGGGTGGCTCAGTCATTAAGCGTCTGCCTTCAGCTTAGGTCATGATCCCAGGGTCCTGGGATCGAGTCCCACATTGGGCTCCCTGCTCAGTGGGAAGCCTGCTTCTCCCTCCCCCACTCCCCTTGCTTGTGTTCCCTCTCTCGTTGTCTCTCTCTCTGTTGAAAAATAAATAAAATCTTAAATAAATAAATAAATAAAATAAAAATTTAAAAAATCCCAGAAATTTTGAATTTTACCCTGTCGGCAGCTGAATAATTTTTATATTAATATTCCTAAAGTTTGTTCTGGGATGTGGTTAAGTTACTTGGAAATAGCTTGATTATTGGGGTGGGGGGTGCATCTTGCCTTTAAATTTTCTTAGGTAGGACCAGAACAGTGTTCTGTCTAGTACTGGAATAAGATGCTTTTCAGTATTATACCTAATGCCTGGTGAATTATGAGAGCAGACACTATTCCTTCTATTCATTTTGGGTCTCTGGCCTCTCTCACCCACCTTCCCCTGCCTCAGTTTGTTTTTCTCACATGCGTTCACTGATAACAGGATATATGAAGGAGACCCTCATCAGAATTCAGGAGTTCTCTCCCTATGGACTTCTGTTATCTCTAAACCTCTGCTCTGTGATACCTAGCCTCTTTGGCTTCCCCATACTCCTACCTTTACCTTCTCATCTCAGGAAGGCTGTGGGTTCTGCCTATGTTTCCCCTTCATTACTGTAACCTGTGACCTTTTTCCAGGCAGCTTGTTGAGTATAATCAGCTCGTGTCCTTTCTCTCAGGGATCATTGTCCTTTGTTGTGTTCTGAGAATTAACGTTTCATATATTTTGTCAGTTTCTTCAATTTTTTTTCTTTTTCAGACAGAAAAATCTTTTTTTTCTTATCTCTTTTACTCATTGGCCAGAAACAAAGGTCTCTATTTGGCAGGGTTTTTTTGTTTTGTTTTGTTTTTAAGATTTTATTTATTTATTTGTGAGAGAGAGAATGGGAGGGAGAGAGAGAGCATAAGCAGGGGGAGCGGCAGGCAGAGGGAGAAGTAGGCTCCCCGCTGAGCAGGGAGCCTGATGTGGGACTTGATCCCAGGACCCTGGGGTCATGACCCAAGCCGAAGGCAGATGCTTAACCGACTGAGCCACCCAGGCATCCCTATTTGGCAGTTTTTAAAAGTGTCTCATATTTAATGATTTATATCCAAGCCACAGAGTGGAATGTATTCCAATATCCCATGTTAAAATTGCATCAGAATTTCATGTACTTTTCAGAGAAATGCTTTATAATTTTTATGTAGTTTTTGTTTGTTTTGTTTTGGGTATTAAGAATGAACCTTCTGGTTTTGACCCAATAGAAAGACCAGTGCTATAAAGTGGAATGGGATATGATGCTAAAGTGGAAAAATATGGTAGAGTGATTAAACTTAATCTGAAAATTAGCAGATGTCTGAGAACTCCACTATAAACTGGAGGTAAATTTAAAAAATAAGTTTAGAGGCCCGAGATAAAAGTTTTTTTTCTAATGTCCAGGGCTGTAGATGGGTACTAGGAGGTAGGAGGGGAGTATGTGAGAATATGAGTTCTAGAGAATTCTAAGTTTTTTTTATAATGTAATCATCTGTCTGTCTTTATTGGGGAGCCCCAAGACCACCCTCAGGCTTGATTCACTAGGATGACTCAAAAGCCATTACACTCATGGTTATGATTTATTACAGTGAAAGGATACAGATCAGTATCAGCAAAGGGAAAAGACCCATGGGGTGAAGTCAGAGAAATTAGGCACAAGCTTCGAGGTGTCCTCTCACAATGGAGTCACATGGGAACATACTTAATTCTACCTGAAACGATGTGACAATATGTGTAAAGTGTTATTCACCAGGGAGAATCATCTGAATTTTGGTGTCCAGGGTTTTATTGGAGGTCAGTCATGTAGGCACACATCACCTCCATGTTTGACTTAGCTACTTAAATTCCAGCCATTTCCAGAGCAAAAACAGATGTTCTTAAATCACATTGTCAGGGTAAGCTTATCTGGTCAAACTGGTATAGCTTAGCCTAAGGCTTCAGGTATAAAAACACTCTTATTGGGCACAATATTTAAAAGGCCAGAGATTATCCCTCAGAAGGGTGCCAATGGCCAGTCCTAAAGATTGGCATTTCTTTAGAATGTGCAGGGTTTAAGCAAGCCAGACCTTCTGAATTAAACTTTTTTTTTTTTTAAGATTTTATTTATTCATTTGAGATACAGAGCGAGAGAGAGAGAGCATGAGGAGGGGGAGAGACAGAGGGAGAGGGAGAAGCAGGCTCCTTGCTGAGCCAGGAGCCCGATGTGGGGCTTGATCCCAGGACCCTGGGATCATGACCTGAGCTGAAGGCAGACGCTTAACCATCTGGGCCACCCAGGCGCCCCCTGAATTAAACTTTTTTGAACACTCTGTCTACTTACTAACTGCTTTCTTTATTTGGATTTCACTAGTTTTTTTCTTAATGTCCTTTGTGTATTTCAGGATTCCATCTAGGTTATCATATTACATTTAGTTAGCATGTCTCCTTAGGCTTCCTTCCCTGGTCTGTGACAGCATTTATTCTTAGCTTGTTTTTGATGGCCTTGACAGTTTTGAGTATACTGTCAGGTCTTTTGTAGAATGCTCCTTAATTTGAGTTTGGCTGATGTTTTTATTATGGTTAGGCTAGGATATTACAGGTTTTAGAGAGGAACACCACTGAGGTAAAATGCCATTTTCATCCTGGCTTGACAAGGATATATTATTAATTTTGAACCTTTAAGGATCTGATTTAAAAATCCCTCAACCCCTCATGAGTACTTAACTAGATTTTAGGTGGATGCACTGCTCACATGCAGAATTTGTTTTCCGTGTTGTTGTTTTTTTTAAATCGATGTTTAACTGTCTGGCTACTTTGCTTTTTTCAGTGAAGTATGAGGATGTCTAATGTGCACAACTTTAGATTTCCCTAGCGATAGCAAAGAAAGGAAGCCGGGAATGAAAATAGTCTTATTTGCTTAAGTCACAGATTAGGGAAGCTAAAACGGGTCTCTTTTATCAGATTGGAATCTGGAGTAAAACTCAAGTCCCTCAGTATGATTCTACCATTATCCTCATATGCATCTCTTCTTTCATGTTATTCAGTTATTAATGCATTTGTTTGATGTCTGCCTCTTCTTCCAGACAGTAAACTCAGTGATGTAGAGACCATGTCAGTCTTGTGTATTCTTCATACCTTATTCTGTATACCTACCTATATTCCTAGAACCTGGCCAGACATTCCAAACATAGCAACCTTGCAGTAAAATGAATATATCAGAGTGAATGAGTGATTAAATAAATAAGTGAATGGATATTTGATATTAAAACCTCTACCAACTATACCTATGGGAGTCTGGCTCTCTCGTTGATACCTGTAACACATGAGCCCCCATACCTATCAGAAGTTATAAAAGATACACAAATTCTACCCTAGGTTAGTCAAGTTTTGCTCAACAGTCTACACGTAGGCTTGCTTAGTTCCTGAGACTTGCTTGACCTGTCTCACTGAACTTACTACATGCCTAAAATATATGTCTCATTTCTCTAGGCAGCTTATTCCCCAGAATTGTCTTGTGGTATCTTTCAGACCTGGTTCCCAAGTTGGTTCTGTCCCACCAACATTCATACCCTCAGTTGTTACATGTAGCACATTCAGCATCCTTGACAAGCTTTAACTATAAGGTAACATCATTTGTTGTTTTTCTAAATATTGACCATCAGGACTGTGCTGTAAGAATTATTTTCTGATATCCCCTTTCTTCTGTCAGGGCTTTCTCCTCATACCTGTTGCCTCAAACCAAAACATCAATAGTAGTCTTCTTCCCCAACATCTTGACTCTCTGGCCAGCACTGGTTTTTCTTCCATGTGGGAACTTCCTTTCTGGTCTATATCTCAAGACACAGAGTTGAAGCTCCTTAATAAGTTTGATCAATTTTCTGACATAGAGGGGACCTCCTCCCTTTGCTTCCTATTTCTCAAAAATTTGGAGCATCTCTTTGGACAGTCTTGGCAGGGGAGGGTTTTTCTTTCCATTATGCAAAAATTTTTATTGTCGGAGGAAATGGTTTGAATTTATGATCCAGCTATTTGGACAGATCTGGGCTAGAAAATGTGATGCAGGGCATATGTATAGCCTTAGTACACTTTTACATGTTAGCAACATTTTTCCATTAGGTCTGACCATACATGCTGGTTTATTCCTAATTCTCTCCTATTTTTCCTGTCTCACCTCCTACCAGCCCATCCCCCTGCTATTTCTCCCTCTTTTGCCACTTTATTTTTAAAATAATACGAGTGAAATATGTCTGCTTATTAATTTATTCCTTTACTAGACATTGATCATCTGTAATATACAAGGCATTATCTTAAGAAGGTCCTGGTGATACATGCCTATATAACAAAAGAGTCCTTCTGTTTGACTGTTCACTTGTAAATTCCCACAGAAGATAATCAGGACAAAACTCATTTTAAAATTTTTACTATTGGGCGCCTGGGTGGCTCAGTTGGTTGAGCGACTGCCTTCGGCTCAGGTCATGATCCTGGAGTCCCGGGATCGAGTCCCGCATCGGGCTCCCTGCTCAGCAGGGAGTCTGCTTCTCCCTCTGACCCTCTTCCCTCTCGTGCTCTCTGTCTCTCATTCTCTCTCTCTCAAATAAATAAATAAAAAAAAAAAAATCTTAAAATTTTTACTATTTAAAACATCTTTTCTGGACATTTTACATTTCTTTAATATTGGGACATTTTGTTACCTATTACCTGTGGTTAATTTAAAATTCACTTGAGAAACTTGTAGAACATATGCTTCTTTAGCACCTCAGTTTGGGGGGCCAGTCTGTAAAAAGTCCCTTTCTCTTTGTTCTTATATTTTTCATTTCCTTTATCCATATTCCTTTGTCTTTTCGCAGTTCTGCTATGCCAGAGAAGGAATGGCAGGGATTTTCTAAGCAGTTTCCTTAAATATTCAAAGCATTTTCTTCTCTTCACAGTTAAATTATTTAAGGAATTTGGTAAATTAGAAAAAATATAAAATATTTTAATGAAATAGAAAGAATTTTCTAGGTGAGACTTTATATTATTTTCAAAATGGTGAGTTTTTACTTTTTTTTTTTAATTGCTGCTGTTGTTTTTTTTCTTGTTTAAAGTTTCCATTTTTTATGAAATTTTTCCTGGACTTGCTTATCTAGCAAAAGTAGGTTGTGTTTTAAAAGCTCATTTTGGAAATGAGTAACTTTTTTTTTTTTTAAGATTTATTTATTTATTTTAGAAACAGAGCAAGTGAGAGAACATGCTCACTGTGAGGAGGTACAGAGGGAGAGGAGAGAGAGAATTCCAAGCAGACTCCCTGCCAACTGTGGAGTCCCTGGGGGTGGGAATCGATCCCATGACCCTGAGATCACGACCAGAGCCGAAATTACAAGCCAGATGCTTAACCGACTAAGCCACCCAGGCACACCTAACTACTTTTAAGTTGAATTAAATTATAGAATTTTGTTATCTAAGGCAGTCTTATTTAAATAATAATATAATAAATAATATAATATATAATAATATTTATAAGATTCATACATACCCAGTTCTCTGAGAACAGATCATTAAAGTATGATTGTAAGGTAATATTTTAGAAATTGAACTCAGGTTTTAATGTGACCATTCAACTGATTATGAAATTTATACAGTTTGAAATTTGGTTAAAACATTTGCCTTTAAGTTGCTTATGTTTTCCATTATCTCCCATATTTGCAACTTTGGGAGATATCTGTAATTTTTTTATTTGAATAGTTTATTTCTTCTTTATCTTAATTTTTTTTTCCTTATTAGGAGTTATAGGAGCATCTGGCTCCCATAGCCTTTATATGTTTCAGTGAGGTCCTTAAAGTGATTTACTAAAGAACAAAATCACCCAGATTAGTAGCAGTTTGCAATTAGTGGCAAAGTTTTGGTGTACAGTTTCTTTTATTCTTTCTCATCTACTTTTTTAAGTTCCCTGTACTCTTACCTCTGAAATTGTTAGATATTTTCAACTAAGCTTGCTTATGCAAAATGGAAGTGAAACAGGAAGCGGGGGGGAAAAACAGAGTGGAGAGAGAAAAGAGAAGGAAAACATACTTAGAATACTTAGCCCCTCTTACCACCCGGTGCAGAGTACTTCTCTATATTTGTACTTCCCTCACAGTTCACCTACTTTACTTTTCAGAGTCCTCACTTAGTTGTCTTTTTTGTTGTTGTATTTTTTCTGCAATTTTTATTTTTAATGGATTGGGTGGAGAGAAAGAGACTGTAGATGGTTTATGGCACTGTAGTACAACTGAAACTTTGACTTGTTTTTTAAAAAAAAAAACCTGCATAGACTGTGTTTTGAAAGCATGGGGGAAAGTATTTTTTGTCTTTTCACTATATAAAGCTAATGGCTTTCACTTATTTTCACTTAGGTCTAAGAGCACATTTTGAATACTTACTGCTTCCTAATTTTGCTTTATCTCCATTAAAGAAGCATCTGGAAATGTATTGATCTTTCTTTTGGATCTTGGAGGTTGGGTTTTCTCAACTTACTTCTTTCTGCATTATTTAGTATCTTTAGTAATTTGAGATGTTTATGGTTTCTAAACAAAGTGAATGTATTTTAAATATTTGAGTTGGTTAAAAGTTAACATGTGACCCCGCGGAAAATTTTGAACAGGCGCCAACCCACTTGCTACTTCTGGCTCCTTGTCCTCCTGCTGGGACTTGTTAGCATGAAAGAACAAAATGAAAAGTACTCTTTGTCACAATATTTTCTATAAAAATAACACTTTCAAAAGAATTTTTTGTACCTGGCAGTATAAAACTTG
Organism: Callorhinus ursinus; assembly: GCF_003265705.2. Lineage (NCBI taxonomy): Eukaryota > Metazoa > Chordata > Mammalia > Carnivora > Otariidae > Callorhinus > Callorhinus ursinus. Next base: position 101,852,614 of record NW_027397066.1, read on the forward strand.
GCATGTAACAAACATGAGCATCTTGACTCAGAAATGTTGTAAAGACACTCAGTCCCCCTGGAGCTACTGAATTCCTCTCTCATAGTATATCTCTTAATATCTGCAGTTCGGTTCATTACTTTTTACTTTGTCCTTGTGGAACTTCTTTGTAAGTTGCTGTTTTTGTTTGTTTTTTAAATCTGATCATCAAGTCTTTTGGCCTCCGTGGGTATGCACTTTGAGGGGTTCTTTTGTTTTGGTGTTGGTTTGTATATTGCTGGATGGATGCTTGTCCAGAAAGTACTGTAAGAGGTTTGTGGAGGGCATTTCCCTTGGGAAATTTATCTCACTGCTCCGTCTATACTTGTTTGACAGCTGTTCCTTTACTTCTAACTTTATTATTAATTCAAAAAGTTATAAAGCCATATCTGAGCAGCTGTTCACTGTTTTCACCAGGACCCAGTAAGAAAGAAAGGACCCAGCTATTATCAGGAGTCATTTTAAGTTAGATTGTAGGAATAATTTTCTGGCAGTTATGATATAGTGTAACTTATTAAAAAGAGAGTTACAGATTTTTTTAAATTTTTTTAAAGAGCATAAAATAGTATTTGTTGAAAGATGAGAGGAGTTGAAAGATGAAATACTGTCTGAAGGTGGGATAGTGAACCAGCTAGTTTTTGAATTCCTGCTCTAGTTTTAGGATTTTATGATTTCATGCTGGTATTTATTCTTCTCTGACAGACTAACTTTTCCCATGACTTTCTCTGCTTTTAAGATTCTTCCGTGCAATAGTAAGCTCTTTAAGCTGATTTATATTCATTTTTGAATTGATAGCTGTAGATTTATTCATCATTTATTTGGCATTTAGGTGCTAAATTAAAATGCAAAACTTATTTACCGTTAGTTTAAGAAATGTAATGATCAGACAACAAAGGAAAAGAAAAGAAAAGTTATGGTAGTTCAGGATTGCTCATGAAACTACAAATGCAATTGCCTGTTGGCTTTTTTCTTTTGTCACTAAGCCTTCAAAATATAACTCTTCATTGTAATCATCTTTCAGACATTTAAATAAACTAATACCTAGTATTTATTAAATAGTTACTGTGTGCCAGGCAAAGTGCAATTAATATAAACTATACTGTTTAATTATCATAATGAAACTGGGGGCTTAGATTTTATTATCCCCATATTCTAGATGAGAAAGTTTAGAGAGATCAAGTAAATTACCCAAAGTCATACAGTAACTGGAAGATCTATAATATGAAAAAATATATGAAGTTAAAAAAAGCAGAATATAAAATTGTGAATACATTATGATCTCAGTGAAAACACACACACACACATTTGAAAGACTAGAGGGTACCATTAACAATGACTACTTTTAGGTGTTGGGAAAACAGATAATTCTTATATTGTCCTTCCTAATTTCTTATAGGCTATACCTATTATAAGGATAGCTGATACATAATCATATGAGGTGGGAATTGCCAATTTTTTTTCAGGAGTTACCCCTGATTGCTCTCATTCCCTCACATTCTATTCAGTAAGTCCTACTGGTTCTACCTCCAGAATATATTCTCATGCCCAGATTGGCCCTCCTTGCCATCTCACTGCTGTAATCCTGCTCCAAGCCACCATCTAACTGCATCTTCCATATCCAGTCTTGCCTACCCGCCCCCCCACTAAGTTCATTCCCCATGCAGTAACTAGAGTGATTTTCTTATTTACTGTATTTTAACCCTGAGAGCAAGGATTTTATAGACCATTACCTGGTATGGGACTGAGTATGGAGTAGGCACTTAGTGGTTTTTTGAATGGATGATGGTGGCATGGAAAAGTGGTCAGCTTCATTGCTCCCAGCTCACCTTGCAGCCAGTTGGCAAGGGACAATAAGAAACTGCTTTAGACTTAGTTGTAGCTAGCTCTCTATGTGACTAACCACAGTAGTGGTTTTTTGGATGCATTTCTTGTATTGCTTTTTTTTTTCACTCATTTGCTGTCATTTTCACATTCTAACACCTAGACATAAGCTTACATATATGCACAATTTCCAAATGTCGGTCCTCACCATCTCACATATTTGAGAGCTGTAGAACTGTTTTGTATTTTTTTCAGTAGATTTTGTATTACTTTGTTTGAAGACAGCTATTTTATGTCTTTAGACAAAGACTTTTCTTATTTCTTTTTCTGGAGTACAAAATTTTGAGGACATTTTCTCACTCATCTTTGTGCCCCTACAGTTACTAACACAAGTCCAGCACATAGAAGATATTTCTTGTTTTATTGAATTTATTTCACTCATAAATTCCAATCACAGTATAATAATTGGAAACTATTCCTTAATTTCCAAACATGTTCCTTTTACTGTAATTTCTAATTACTTAGTTGTCCAAGTCTGAATCGTGGCTGTTGCCCTTGATTCCATGTTCTTTTTTACCACCCCTTCTTCAGATCTAATTAATTTTTAAAACTCACTTGATTTGCCTTATTTAATGTAGTTTACTATGGTTTAATAAAGCTTTCATTTTTTTTTCCTCTGTATAGCCCCACTGCTACTACTTTAGTGCAGATAATCACCATCTCTTGTCTGAATTACTGTAGAAGCCCCCTCCAAGTTCTAATCCCTACTCTGTCTTGTAGCCACAGTTGTCTTCCAGAAATCTGATCATGTCATTTCCATTATTAACTTGTTCTCCATATCTCTCAAGATAAAGTCTAAACTTCTTGATGCCCTATGAGTCTTCAAGGTCTGATAGCTTCCTCTGTTGCTAACCTTTCTTTCTACTCCTTTCTATCCTTTCCTGGCTCCCTAAATTCTAGCCATACTGAATTACTTTTAGTTCTCCTAATTTATGATTTTTTTTTTCTCTTTCTCCTCCCATGGCACCTACTGTTACTTTCAGCTGGCTAGTTTCATCTGATCCCACCTCATATATCACCTCTGAAAAGTTTTTTTTGACCATGTATTTAAATTCTGTGACTATAGCATGTACCATGCTATATAGTAATTGCCTAATTATGGAAATATATCCCTTTAAGGAAGTATTCCATCAGGTCAGAAGCTCAGTATGGACAAGAACTATTGTCTCCAGCAACCAGCATATTATGAAATAGGCATTTAGTCAGAATTTATTAGATTAATTGATATTTCTGCAAATGATGTTGCGTCATGTTTTCCTCAGAAGCTAGAGACCTTCTGGTGTAACTCCCTCAACTCCCTGCGTTCCCACCAGTCTTAAACTTTTTATCTTTATCCTTTTATTTTTGAAGATTTTATTTATTTATTTGACAGAGAGAGAGTGAGCATGAGCAGGGGGGAGGGGCATAGGGAGAAGCAGACTCGCCGCTGAGCAGGGGGCCCGATGTGGGGCTCGATCCCAGGACCCTGAGATCACGGCCTGAACTGAAGGCAGACGCTTAACCAACTGAGCCACCCAGGCGCCCCTATCTTTATCCTTTTACACTCCTTTCCTACTACTGTTTGACAAGATAAATACTTAACTAAAATATAAAGTGGGAGATACAAATACAGTAGGAATAGAGGAGTATTAACTATCTTTCAAAAAGTTGAGTGGTGAAAAAGAAGGCGATAGAACATTAGATAGAAACAGTATCGAAGGAAGGTTGTTTTGAAGGAGAGGGAGAAACGGAATGTTTGTAGGCTGAGGAAAGAATATAGGGAAAAATACAATCAAGGCAGTAATAGAGAAAGTACAACCAATGAAGCAAGAGCTCTCTCTTGGCAGAGAGGGAGGGGACGGGATAGTTTCAGTCTTCTTCTGCTTCAGCCTTCAGGGCAGTGGAACAACTCCTCAGCAAGACTACTAGGTCCATACAGTGGCATCGGTGGTTTGGCCTCTTCCATGCTAGTGAACACTCAGTTTTCCGATAAAATCATCCTAATTTCTCTTGGCGGACAAGCCCTCTCCAACTCCGGGTCCAGCTGACTCTGTTTGCTAGTACTCCCTAATCCTTATTAACTACAGAGATCATCTTTTATCACATGGATTTCTTTGTGTTTATATTAGTGATTTCCATGTGTGGTTCATGGAGGTACTTAGTATCTGATATTAAGTTCTTTTAAAAAACTCTTTTTTCAAGACTCTAAAAGACTGATTAAAACCCAAACACACACAAATGTATTGAAAACCAAATTTTATCATAATGAAGATTTGCCAGATCTATTTAGTTTCATACAAACCTGAGAAAAAATACTCCCTAGGCATTTATAGGCATATAATTGAATTTTTTATAAAATGTCATTGATTAAGAAAGATGTAATTCTACATTAACCTTTAAGAAAATTTTATCTGTATATGTGTACTTATTTAAATTAGCTTAAATAAGTATTCTGTATAATGCTACATTACTTAAAGTAAAACTCAGGGTGCCTGGGTGGCTCCGTTGGTGAAGCATCTGACTCTGGATTTTGGCTCAGGTCATGATCTCAGGTTTGTGAGATCAAGCTCCGAGTTGGGTTCACACACTGGGTGTGGAGCCTGTTTAAGATTCTCTCTCTCTCTCCCTCTCTGTCTCTCTCTCTCCCTCTCTCTTAAAAAAAAAAAAAAGTAAAACTCAAATGTGCTCTAAGAAGTGGAAAGTCCACTCCTAGTGGAGTACATTGACAGTGTGCTCTTCTCATTGTATAGGTATAATAATTGCATAGTAACAATTGAATGAGCATCATGCAGGATCATAACAGTAACACACTATCATTTTAATTTTCACAAGTTTAAGGAGTGCTTCTCTGACTTTTACATTTCTGGTAGTTATTATAAATACAGCTTTGATACATTATATATAACATATATACTGTCTGTATGTGCTCATAAATGTGTGTTTGTGTTGTGTGTGTATGTATGTTCCACTGCTAAAAGGCATAAAAACAAAAACTGTATAATTAAAGCATTCAGTTCAGTAACCTGTTGTTAAATCTACTGACCACAGTTTCTTTAATACTCTATACTTTCTGATCTATTTAGTTTTTTTTTTTTTAAGATTTTATTTATTTATGTGACAGAGAGAGAGACAGCGAGAGAGGGAACACAACTAGGGGGAGTGGGAGAGGGAGAAGCAAACTTCCCGCTGAGCAGGGAGCAGGAGCACAGAGCCTGAGCAGGGAGCCCCGATGCGGGACTCAACCCCAGCACCGCGGGATTGTGACCTGCCTGAGCCAAACGACTGAGCCACCCAGGCGCCCCTCTATTTAGTTTTTGATAGTTGTTGACTACCCTCCTTAACACTCTCTTCCCAGAATGTTTATTTCTATGAGAGTATGCTGCAGTATTTTGAAGTGTCTTGATATCTGCATCCTACTTTATTTTTTTTTAAGATTTTATTTATTTGAGAGAGAGAATGAGCAGTGGGGTGGAACAGAGGGAAAGGGAGTAGCAGACTCCCCCGCTCAGCAGGGAGCCCAATGCAGGGCTTGATCCAAGGACCTTGGGATCATGATGTGAGCCAAAGGTAGACACTTAACTAACTGAGCTACGCAGGCGTCCCCATCCTACTTTAAAAAGATTCAGTGGCAAATTTAAAAATTGATAAAGTATGTGTGTTTGTGTGTGTACTGTTGGTGTGTGTGTAGAGAGAAAGCGAGAGCATGCATTAAAGCATGTGTGGCAAATACTAAAAATTGGTGAATTTTGGCAAAGTGTATATATATACTTACTGTATTAATTTTTCAACTTTTGTGTATGTTGAAAATTTTCAAAATTTTATTTAAAAAGAAAAAGGAAAAGAAAGACACAAGAAAGCAGAAGCAGGAACTACCCCTCGGGGTGTGACAACTCGGCTGCACTTTCAGGCAGGCCTGGTTTTAACAGTAACAGTCACCTTCTGTGGTAAACAGTCAACTTTGATCCTGTATTTTTAGGGCCATAAGCTTATGTGCATTGATCTCAAGTTTAATTTTAGTTTTATTAGTTGGTGAAATCAGAAATCAGGGAAAAAAAAAGGCAAAATAAAACCCAAGGCTGTTGATACTGTAGGGAAACTTAGACACGTATCACGCATGCTACTAAAATAGATAAGGCAGTTGGGATAGCAAACTGACATTATGCATCAAGGAGACCTAAAAATATGTTCATCCCTTTTAATCCAGTAATCTTACTTTTTAAAAATAAATCCCAGGAAAACAATTTAGAAAAGGATAATTAAATCTGCTTTCAGGATTATGGTTCATAATATAGCATTCTTCTGGTTCCGTGGACAAAAAACAAAAACAACAAAGTCCCCCTCTCTAAAACCATGCAAGTTCTTTTAAAAAAAAAAAACCTTTTCCTGATACTAGCAAAGAAAACTTTTCTCTTTTTTGGATTTGTGAATTGTTTGTGTTTCTGAACTTTTTCTTCCTCTTTTTTTTCCCCTTTTGCCTCTTGAATGTGGGTGGTGCCCAGCAAGCTGCCTTTCACCCACATCTCTCCTCTCCTGGTGGCAATTTTGATTGATGTCATAATTTTTATTGTTTGTATGTAGAGCTCTCTGAAATTGAAATTCAGTCCTGCCCTCTTCCCGGGGCTCCATCTGTGATGCTTACATTCCCACTGCTCCCTTTTTGTCTCTTGAATATCCTGTCCTGTCTCAACTCTTCATATCCAGAAATAAAAATCTATCATATATTTTTCCTCTTAAAATTTATTTTTCTCTTCATAGTCTATCAACTCATCTTGAAATCTTTAGCTTTAAATTCTCCGTCTTTCTTACTCTAACCTCAGAACCCTCGTACTGTGGACCTGCAGTATCCCTCTGGTGTGTCTTCATCCTCTGCATGTGGTTACCCTAGTTTAGGTTTGTTTTTTTAAGAATGTTTGTGATAGGTCCTTAATTGATCTCCCCACATTCTTTCTCCTCTCTAAGTGAATCTTGTCAGAGAAGTCTTCCTAAAGCACAGATCAGACCATATCACTTTCCAGATTAAAAATCTTCAAAGACTTTTTATGAAGAGAGAGGTTCTTGAACTCCATCATCTAGTCTTCAGGGTCCCCCACTATATAGTTTCAACTTAGTTTCCTTTTTAAATTTTTCTCCTTCATATCTTTTTTCTCTTACTCCTTCATACTTTCCTCTGAGCCTTTTGTGATTTTTTGCCTCTACTTGACCATTCCCCTGTTTTCACATTTCCAGATCTCATCTGTGCTTTAGAAGTTGACTTTCAGATTTGCCTTCCAGCTGGAAGTAATCTTTTCTTCCTGGGAACTCCCAAAAGCTTTCTCTGTGTCTTTGTTACTGTGTTTAGCATCCTTTCCATTGTACTGTGATTATTTATGTACACATTACTGGTGGTTGTTAAGTTCTTTAAAGTTTTTATTCATGTCTTCTGTTTCTATTTCCTGTGTATATGATCTGATATGTAGTTCTTAATGGATATTTACTAAGTAAACACCATGTAAAGAGTTGTCTTATTTTGGTGGGTTTCTTTGTTGAGAAAAAGGAACAAAATTTTGAGGATACTTCATGAATATATCAAAGACAGAAAAAATCGTATGTTCCCTAAGAACCTACAGAAATATTTTTGGAAGTAATACATAATGCAGATAAATTTGCTAAAAGATATATGTAGATGAGACCTTGCATCAGTAATTCAAACCATTTTCAGACAGATGAAACAATTTTTTAAGCCATCTAGAAAAGAAGATAAACTTAACACCTTGTTCAATCATTTAAACAGTTATTTATACAAGCAGAAACTTTTTTCTTTAGTATTTCTGTAATATATAGCTCATATTTCATGTACTCTAATTTACTTCTAGAACTTTTTAAGGATCTTCTAGATTCTTAAATGGTTCTATTCCCCCTCTTGCACTTTTTATTGATTCTTTTTTTTCCCCTCTGTTTCTCCTGGCAAAACTTACATTTAGGTAATGCTCTGTTTTTGTTTTTTTTTTTAGGTATCCTGGTCAGATATAGGAGGACTGGAAAATATCAAACTGAAATTGAAACAGGCTGTAGAATGGCCCTTGAAGCATCCAGAGTCTTTCATTCGAATGGGTATTCAACCACCTAAAGGAGTTCTTCTGTATGGACCACCTGGATGCTCTAAAACAATGATTGCAAAGGCTTTGGCCAATGAGAGTGGCCTGAATTTCCTAGCTATAAAGGTAAGGTGTTAAATTTTTTAATTGCTTTCTCTTCCAGCGCCACTAACACCCATCCTTTGATTCTTACCCTTAGAAAAACATGAAAAGGCATCCTAAGGAGTGGCTGAGGTTTAAATAAACTAGTGCTTGTAATCAGCAAAAATGATGGACTACTTTATTTAGTTTTGTGATTTTCAATATTTCTTATGTCTGTGTATCATAGAAACCAGTCTTGTTTAGTTTCTGTATTTTTTAATTGTGCTAATAACCTCTTTTGCTTAACTAAGACTTAATTTAAATATGACATAAATTTAATATTTATATAGGGAGAGTTTTCAAAGAAATCTGATAATTTATATGGTAAAACTAAATTCCTTAAAACATTTTTCTAGTCAGGGAATATCTGTACAAGGTTTTTATTCTGAAACACACACATACATTATTTGTTCATTGCCCTACCCTATTACTTGGGGTAGATAATCTTATCTGACATGTAAGTAAGTCTTACTTGACTTGACTTTAGGGCCAGATATTTTTTTTTTAAAGGTTTATTTATTTATTTTAGAGAGAGAGAGAGAGAGCATGTGAGCAGGGGGAGGGGCAGAGGGAGAGGGAGAGAGAATCCTCAAGCAGACTCCCCTTGAGTGTGGAGCCCAACATAGGGCTCCATCCCAGGACCCTGAGATCATGACCTGAGCTAAAATCAAGAGTTGGATACTTAACCATTGACTGAGCCACCCAGGCACCCCAGGACAAGATATTAATTTTTTAATTAACTTTTATGTAATATGATCATATATCCAGTTACTAAATATACATATATAGAACCTTAAATCCATTAGTGGAAGGATTTTATCACAAAAATATGTACTTCAGTCTGTTAAATATCAAATTCATTTCAGAAAAAGCACATGATAAAAGGCTCTGTTTTGATAGTACCAGGGAATTTTTTTCATAACAAAATATGTTTTCTATCTTAGAACACTGAAATCCTTGGCAGTTTGAAAGCATAAAATTTATTTCAGAGTAGAGTCAATTTTTTACTTAAAATTTTTTTGGAATAATGTTTAGGTATGTTTAGTCTATTTGCTTTTTAAAAATCAGTATCTCTGCAATCACTAGTGTTTGCATATTTGTGATTATCTTGTGGAAGATATTAGATACTGAAGATAGGGGAGGGGACCATTTTTACTATGATCACTTACACTGAATCACCACCACAGTTTTAAAGTTTGCAGCTTTAAACGTTGGAATAATGAGTGATTTTGAAATTTCAGGGACATCTTGATTTCTCTTTGGTCCCTTTTCTCTTATGTCATGGTAATGGACATAACTGTTTTACTGGCACTTCCTACTCTTTTTACTGTCATCTCCATTTTTCTGTGCCTACCTTGTTGTGTTTTCCACAATTGTATATTCATAATCCTTGAATTTTTTTCTGTCTTCTGGATATCTGAAACCTACTTGATGAGGTCTGCACTCAGAGTTATTTATACTGGAATCTCAAAGAGGAGCACATGTATTTTCCTACGAACTAGTATCTCATTCTTATGTGATCTAAAATAACTGTTCCAGATGTTACCAGGACTGCTTTCTGGCCTATCTTAGGATTACTTAGAAAAACATTTATTACTGTTTTTGAGTATGAAACATTTCAGAACTTTAGGCAGTTTTACTTTTCTCACTGTGAGAAAATGTACAAAGATTCTTTGAAAGGTTTATCTTGCACACTGTTCATGTAAAATAGCCATGCGTGTGTTAACGTATTTGAGCTTTTTCACTAAACTCATGTTCATTTTTCTTTTAGGTCATACTCACACAAAGGATAAGTGATGTTGAGAAATTTTCTTATTCAATTGAGTTCATACTTGCTTAAAGATAATTACGTATCCTACTTACTAGTTTTTATTTAAGGTAGATTTTTATTCAATATACATTTTAGTATAGTTTGGCAGTATTATTCAATTTTTGAATCTGGGTGGAGATTATATTTAATGAACAATGAATGTTCATTTTACTATTTTTTAAGTTTTCCTACATGTTTAAAAATTTCCAAAAGAAAAGGTTGGGAACATGAAAAAATTTTTGTTTTTCTCTGCATTTTCAATTGTCTTTTCATCTTGTCTGATCATTGCTAATGAGAAAAGTTTAAAGTAGCTACGTTATACAGCTTATGTATGCACAAATGAAGTCAGAGAAGTTGGGAATTTATATTATATTCTTCCTAGTTTTTTTTTTTCTATGAAGGAAAAGTGTTTTTTTTGCAACATATATGTTTCTTTTCCAAGGGATTTAAGTGTTAAGTTTGAGCTTTTGAAATCACAAGTCTGACACATTTTGAAAATGACCAGAGAGGGGCGCCTGGGTGGCTCAGCTGGTAAGTAAGCCTTTGGCTCAGGTCATGATCCCAGGGTTCTGGGATCCAGCCCCGCATCGGGCTCCCTGCTCTGCAGGAAGCCTGCTTCTCCCTCCTTCACTCCCCCTGCTTGTGTTCCGTTTCTCGCTGTGTCTCTCTCTGTCAGATAAATAAATTAAAAAAAAAAAAAAAGAAAGAAAATGACCAGAGAAACGTACATAGACAATGAAATTTTCTAGCCTATTGGAAAATACAAGTATCTTACATGTATTGAAGGGGAAAACTCCCTAACATTTTTTACAGTTGTAATTACCTTTAATTCCCAAAATAAAGAATTTAAAGATTTGAAACATTTCTTTCTCTGACTTTATGAAAGAACCCTTTAGCTTCCCCTGTGCATCTTTCCTAAACAGTGATTAAAAGATGTATACTCAGAGTTCAGATTTCACCTTGGCTTGTGTGGACTCTTAATATCCTTTGGCATCTGTATGTGTTGTTGTGTAGACTGTAACACTTGACATACGCTTAAGTTTGGTTTGTCATCTGTGTCAATTATATCAAAATATTTTCCAGTTTGAAGTTTCCTCTCTGCTTCTCTCTTGCTTTTGTCTGGAGTGCTGCAATAGATTAATTACCCTTGTGTAGCTGGGCTGCTTTACTTTATGGAGAACTGTTACTGATTCTGGAAGAAGGATGGTTAGGCATCTGACAGGGATTTTGAGCAAGTCCTTTATTAGCTGTTATTGGTGAGTACAAGAATGTAATGAGCTTAGTGTATGCTTGATTTTTGGGGGGGAAATTTTCTTCTGATAACTTGTCTCAAGGAGGAATTACATAAAATACATCCCATTTCAGGAAACTTTTATTCAAAAGCATGCACAATTCCAAGTACTTACTGTTCTTTATTTAACTAGATCCCCTACTATTCTATTATCAAAGGTACAAAATAATCTGAATTTGGTAAGTTCCAAGTTTATATTTAAGCTTTTGTTTTTAAATTTTGTGGGCTAGCCTATAAATCATAGTTTCCATTTTGCAGATACTGTGTGGAAAACTGCATAGATATACCTCTTTTATATACTGAATGCTTTAAGATTAGTTTCTGGGATTGCAAATGAAGATAATAATGTTTCAGACAGTGAAATGACTTTTCCAAGGTCAGAATTGTAGTGATGAAACTGAAATTTGATCTCAGGACTTTCTGAGTGCAGAGTCTAAACTCTGAACCACTGCATTATACAGTCTTTTATTCCCTGCCCCCACCCCCCTTTTTAAATTTAATGCCCAGTCCTTTTTTTCATTATTTACACCATGATACTGGAGGAGGTAGTTCAGGCAGTTTCTATTGGGCAGGTTCAGAGAAATGGAAAGATGTTTCTGGGACAGTTAAAAAAAAAAAAAATTGTTCTTGTAGGACAAAGAAAACTGAGAAAACATGGCTTTGGAGTAGAAGTTGGTGAAATTAATAAGAAAGAGTAATCACTGCCAAAGAAACAGGAACCTGATGAATAAAATGGAAGTATATGGAAGGAGACTAGTGGTTGAATAAGGTGGAGCTTGAAATTTACCTATTACTATATAATTTGTGGTCTTTTTTTTTTTAAGATTTTATTTATTTATTTGAGAGAGAGAATGAGAGATAGAGAGCACGAGAGGGAAGAGGGTCAGAGGGAGAAGCAGACTCCCTGCCAAGCAGGGAGCCCGATGTGGGACTCGATCCCGGGACTCCAGGATCATGACCTGAGCCGAAGGCAGTCGCTTAACCAACTGAGCCACCCAGGCGCCCATAATTTGTGGTCTTGAAATCGTGTTACAATGAAAAGAGTACTAAGCCAGGATTCAGATAGCTTTGGTTTGATTCCTAACCCTTGCATTTTTTAGCTCTGTAGCCTTAAAGAAGTTCTCTTGGTCAGATTTTTTTGTTTTGTTTTGTTTTGTTTGTTTTAATCTGTATAAGCTCTTTGAGAGGATTAGTATATTAAGTGAAAAAGTTTTGTAAGGCGTAACTACTCAATTCTTTAAGTGCAGCCTGCGTATAGTTATAGGCGTAACTACTCAATTCTTTAAGTGCAGCCTGCGTATAGTTATGACTTCCTGTCAAAGAGTTCAGTGTGAAAAGGGGAAGACTTACTTGACAGTGTAGAAACCTGGCAAACACTACCTTAGCCAGGTGATCAAGGTTAACATCTTCAGTGATTAGTCATGTTGATAGTGTGTACCCTTGTATGATGTGACAAGAATGGTACTTTATTTCTGGGGTCTTCCTCCATAAGACTTATAATCTGTGTCTGACCATGAGAAAAACATTAGGCAAAACCAAATTGAAAGACATTCTATAAAATATCTGACTAGTACTCCTGAACCTGTCAAGGCCATCAAAAACAAGGAAAGTCTGAGAAACTCACAATAAGAGGAGCCCAAGGAGACCTGACAGCTAAATATAATGTTATTGTGGTTTTCTGATGAGATCCTGGAACAGAAAAAGGACATTAGATAAAAACTAATCTGAGTAAACTATGGATTTTAATGAATCAATATGGATACATTATTATTAGTTGATTATAACAAATGTACTGTACTAATATATGATAATAATAGGGGAAACTAAGTGTGCAGTGGGGGTTTAGGGGTGGTGTATATAGGAACTCAGTACTATCTTAATTCTTCTGTAAATGTTAAACTTTACCAGAAAAGGTCTTTTAATTAAAGAGTTTTAATTAAATAAAAGAGTCAGTATCACAGATCCAGACATAGTTCAGACATTTAATGAATGTAACTGAAGTTAAAAAGCCTGGCTCATAACTCTGTACTGCACTACAGGAAGAGTGGAATGTATGGAAGGAGAAAAGCCATGGGGAGATTGCCAATTCCTTGGGTGAGGGCTTTAGGGGAGACCTTCTTTCCTATTCATCATCCTGCTGTTCATGGTGATAATGGAAAGTTCCTGGGAAAAGAAAGCCCTGAGAGGAAATTGGCTGGGGAATCTGGGTTTGGGGCTTCCCTGAGCTTGCCTGTTTCACTGCAGTTCTCAGTTGAAGCCTATAAAGGAGTGTTTTGGTTCTGGCCCCAGACCCCACCATTATAAAGAATACTTTCTTTTAGTGTTTTGGTTATTTTTTCTTTCACCTTGGATATAGCTTCTAATTTAGTCTCACCAGGAACTATGTCCAGATTCATGCCTTTTGTGGACCCTAACTCATTATTCTCCTTCTACAGGTCTATTGCCATTTGGGCTCATCTAGAGTCTGAAATCTTTTGAGTTTCTATTTAATTTCCTTTAGGGCTTTTTTTTTTTTTTTAACTTTAATAATTCCCTTGGCTTCTCCAAATACTGTTGTCTTATATGCCCCATATGCTTAAATTGGCAGTTATTAGCATTATTAAATATATACTTAGTTTTATCACTGTTTGAATGGCTCTTAGGGAATAACTAATGGTAATTGATTATTAGGACAAATAGAATGATGTGCCATTGTCAGTATCACAAAATTATGTAGAAGTTAGATTGGATTTACTTAACTTTGGCATGATTTGTACACTATATAAGCTGAGATGTTAAAGTTGAAACATCATATGTTAAAACTTCATGTTAATAATTTTTTTTGAGTTGGGCTTGTATCAGTCAATAAAACTGCTATATAAAAAATGTCCCTTGACATGAAAATACTGTATAACATTTGGCTAAACGCAAAAAATGATAATATGACCTGTAATAACAAAACTTATAGCATTTGGAATCTTAGAAGACCTAGATTTAAAAAGAGAAGAATGCTTTCAGACTTCTAAGAAGTTTACTTAATAACAAAATTTTAAGTTGGATTGATTTAACTTTTTATTCATGGATTCCAGCCAAGAGAGATTAGTCATTTTTTCCTTCTTTTAAATCTCTTGAATAAAATTTAATTAAAGTTGAAATGTTACAGCTTCATGTCTATAATGCTTTAAAAACTATTTGTAAATGTTTTACAATAGCAACAGTTGTGTAACTCGGATTATTAAGCTCCTTCTATGTGTTCTGTGTTCTCTTATTTCTGTACATGGTAAATAAAGATGCATTAGATGCTGTCTATCAACTCATAGTTCAGTGAGAGAGACATTTGACTAAACAAGTGATATAATGAAATGGGTAATATTTAGAATCTTGATGATTAAATGTATGTGAGAAATGAGAAAGAAAGAGAGACGTCAAAGGTGATTAAAATTTTCACTTTCAGTGACTGGTAGATGGAAATTCCCAAACTTTTGGAAGAGTTAGCACGTGAGGAAGAGAGGCAAATTAGAGGTGGGAGAGCAGATACCAGACTGGGATTTAGACATGTGGAGTTTGAAATGCCTGTGGAACAACATGGCAGGTAATATCCAAAAGGCCATTTTTAGTATGGGTTTGTAGCTCAAGAGAATGGTCATTTCTAGTGATGAAAGCGTGGAAGCTGAAACCCAGTGTTTGCAATTCTGCATATTAGTCAATAAAGGAGTTGGAGAGTGACTAGAGTGGTCAGCAGTAATGTAAGGGGTTTCTGGAGCCATGTCTACATTTATACTTTATAGCTAGCTGAATTGTAGTCAGCATGATACTGCTGTGCAGATTCTGAAATGTATCATTTTTGTTTCCTGAATTAATAAATTGTGGGGGAAGGTTTGTGTTGTACTTTTTTTGAGAGGAACAGCTTGAATTGTTCCCTTCTCTGCTAGCTCTTCTCTCTTTTTAGGGTTTTTACTTGCCCAAGGCATTTCTTGCCTAGTACTTAATGCCTGTTTTCAAACCTTTTGATGTACTTTCCCAAAATGGCCTTCTGTATGTGCTGATGCCGTACTTTTTGTTAATTTTCAAGATCTTTTACTCACATTACATATATGTAATTCTATCTCATGTGAGTTTGGGTTTTTATGAGTATATTCCATAACATTTAACCATAGTTAACACTTAGGTTAACTTGCCTTCCCTAGACATTTTAGAACTTATAAAAACTTGGTTTGAATTGTAATGGCCAAAAGCAACAGGCAGGTGTCAGACACATTTAAAAAGCCCTTAGGAAGACAGGAAAAAACCCAGTACTGATTAAAGGGGCAAAATTGCAGGGCAGTTTTTTGAGGTGTAAATATTATACTTGAGTTTGTGACTGATAGGATATAAAATCATGAAACAATAAAAGATAAGTCAGATTTAGTTCTCACTGGATTAATAGCACAGCTGGACAAATCTTTATGTGAATTTATGTTGTTTTATAAACTTGAACACTTGAAATCTTAACCGCGGAAACATGAAAAATAACATTACTCCAAAATAAGCCTACCTGTGGTACTTAATTTGCTTTGGTAGTATTTCTTGATTACCCTTATGAGTGAAGCACATTATCTGGGCAGGTGAAATATGGCAGGACAAATATACCACAGTTATTTGGTAACTAAAACTGAAAAAGAAATAACCTTATCTAGTCCCATCCACCCTATCTCTTCTCTGGATTTATATATTACTTTTTTAAAGAGTTAACCTATCAGCAAATGTGGCACTCATAGACCATACTATTTCTACCTAACCCTTATATTTTGATGTAAATGGTCTCTTGTTTATAATGGAAATTAATAAAATTCTTATTTTCAAATTAACCCATGTTAGCAGCTATTTATTGACAGTTACACTTCGCATTTACCGCTTGTTCTGTTCCCGCAAATACCTTTGAATTTGAATTGCTGGTACCATGTAAAATCTTTTTTTTTTTCAAAGATTTTTTTTATTTATTTGACAGGGCACACACAAGCAGGGGGAACGGCAGGCAGAGGGAGAAGGGAGGGTGAAGCTGGCTCTCCCCACTGAGCAGGGAGCCCGATGGGGGACTTGATCCCAGAACCCTGGGATCGTGACCTAAGCCAAAGGCAGATGCTTAACCGACTGAGCCACCCAGGTGCCCCACCATGTAAAAATCTTAAGGGCACATTTCCTGTTTTAAAATTTTTTTTTTTAATTTTTAGAAGGGCGTGGAGCAAATAGAAGACATCATAGTTTTTAGAAAGAGTAGTGTCTGTGAACCAAAATCCTGCATTATCATTATTTTCTGCCATTTAACTTTTCTAGGGGTTTTGGCATTTCATTCAACTTCTTTGCACTTTGTTTTCCTCAGGTTTTAAATGAGGTAGGTTAGACTAAATGACTCCTAAAGCCCTTCCACTAACACCATTCTGAGTATGCTTAACATAGTGCTTATATTCTAATCTATTGTTTATCCCTTGTTCTTGTTGATTGCTAAACTTTTAGGGCATTTCCTCTAACTGTTGAGGTGTGATGCTTAAGAGACTTGTATGCCCACTCTGCGTGACTTTATGCAAATTACTTAAACTTCTTTCACTTCATATTTTTTTTCTGTAAAGTTATGATAAGAATATCCATCTCAGAGGACTGGTGTAAGCAGTGGAGGATAATACAAATGAAACATTTAGCAAGATTTCATGAAATTAGTTGACAGTAGTTGCTGCTTTCTTCTGTTTTTAAGAATTGGATATATATTGGGCCTCAAATGAAACAAAAAAGTATAGCATAATAGCTTATCATTCCTTAAGTTTTCTGTTAGAATAAAATGTAATATATGTCTTTGAAACTGAATTTAATCTTTTGCAACTCTTTGTACCAGAATACAGTGATTTTTGGCTATTTGAACTTTAAGCTCAAAACAGACCTTCCTTGGTTATGATATTGCCTTGACTTCTTATAGAATTCTGGATCCATGTAACATATCAGTGTAGCTACTGGGTCACATTTTGCAGGCCAGTCATCTAGGTAAGATTTATCAGCATGTTGGTCTCTGCAAAATCATATGTGCTGTAGGGATCCTACGGAAGTCTTTTTTTTTTTTTAAGATTTCTTAAATATTTATTAGAGAGAGAACACGATTACACGTCTGGAGGTTGAAGCAGACTCCCCGCTGAGTAGGGAGCCCGACTGGGGGCTTGATCCTAGGACGCTGGGATCATGACCTGAGCCAAAGGCAGCTGCTCAACTGACTGAGCCACCCAGGTGCCTCTCCTACAGAAGTCTTTTTATTATTGCTATGACTTGTTAGTAATACCTGAATTATTCCAACCCATATTTTCTTTATAGTGCAAAATTCTTAGGTTAGATTTTCAAATCTATTTTTTGTTGTTGTTGTTTTTTGAAGAAAAAAACATTGTTTCTTATTTACAGTTTTCTTGTGGCTTACCTCTATGTAGTAGAGGAATGACCCTTTACTGGTTAAGGTTATGTGCCGTATTGTCACATTTCAACAAAATATCAAGTCTGTTTGCCTAAACCTCATATATTTAAAACATTAATTTTTTTGTTATTAGTAGCAGGGTATTGATATATTCTCAGAGATCATGAAATGATATAATCTTATACTTTTCAACACTGATGGTCAAGTCATCTTTTTTAGATAATCTATGGAGAACAATAATCATTTCTCCAGATTCTCTAGTTACTTTCCTTCAGTTAAGCCAGATAATTAGAAAGCAGTATTATATGCGTTGTATATATTGCCTGAATATAAAGATATGTCTTCACTGGATTACTATTTTATGTCATGCCCTTGACATTTATCGAGAGTTGCTGTAAAAACAATAACAGTAATTCAGATGTGGCATGATAATAATTACATTAAACACAACAGTGACACCAGCAATTTCCTTCCTGATTATTATCAGGGCACACTTGATTAATTAGTTACCCTATATGGAATAACATTCTACATAAAAGTTTCTCACCCTTTCTTCACTGTACCCTCTGACCTCCTCCCCAACAAAAACCCATTTTCCTAATTATCTAAGGTTTGTGTTTTTGAGCGGACCCTGATTCTTCTTTTATTGTTCACTTTCTTAAGTGTTTGTCCACAGTCTCCTTTGGGTAAAAGTGTAATTTATCATATTGCAAATGAATAGCACCTGCTTTATTTATTTGACTTTATGTATTATGAACCAGCAGACATTGTTTTGCACTGTAGTACCGGACTAAAAATGATCGTGTGAGGTGAAGCCACACAAAAATGATCAATGGGGATAATTACAACTGTTCTACAATCTTTAAAAATTTGGCAAAAACATTAAGAACTCTCTTACTCTTGGTTATAAATATGTAAGGCAGTGCATTTTGGCTGCATAACGACAGCTTTCTTGCTGGTCTCTCTGCTTCCAAACTGTCTCCTTAGTGTAGCCATTCATTTACACTCTAATGGTATAAAACTCCATTTTATGAGGACACTGCAATTTACCCATTTTTTTAATTGAAGTATAATTGGCATACAGTGTTATACTAGTTTCAAGTGTACAGCATATTGCTTCAACAATTCTGTACGTTACTCAGTGCTCACCACAATAAGTGTAGTCACCATCTGTCACCGTACCGTGTTATTACAATATTGACTATATTCCCTATGCTGTGCTTTATATTTCCATGACTTACTTATTTTATAATTGGAAGTTTATACCTCTTCATCTATTTCACCCATTTTTATATTAATGATTTCCAGGATTAGGATTTGTTTTTGGTTGCAAACAGTGCTTCTGTAATATTCTTGTATATGTCTCCTTTGGTGTATGTACAAGAGTTTCTCTATGGTATTTATACCTAGAAGTTATTGTCATTGGGCATGAGCATCTTAAACATAACTAGGTGAAATTGCTTTTTAAAGTCATTAATTTTTTTCTCTTAATGTTTAATCAGTTTTCTTAATATTTTTAAGTCCAAGTTTTTTACTTACCAATCGTGTCATTGATATTTTCAGTGACTTTTGATCTTGTTGACAGAAATGAACTGTTTAAAATTGTGTGAGATTAATCTAGATCAAGGGTCAGCAAATTACACAGCCTTTGGGCCAGATCCAGCCTGCAGCTTGTTTTAATCTAGCCCTCTAGTTAAGTATGAATTTTACATTTTTAATGGGATGTTAAAAAAGAGAAATATGTGACACAAGCTATATGTGGCCCATAGAGTCTAAAATATTTACTGTCTGGCTCTTTATATTTTGTCTTCTCAATTCCGCAGTACTCAGGAAAATGCCTTCAAGTTTATTTATCTCACTGATGGCTATATAAGTGTAAATTTTGTGTTCCTATTACATGGTCTAACATGTGTCTTAAAAACAAGCTTGAGGCACCTGGGTGGCTCAGTCATTAAGCGTCTGCCTTCGGCTCAGGTCATGATCCCAGGGTCCTGGGATCGAGCCCCGCGTCAGGCTCCCTGCTCGGCGAGGGGCCTGCTTCTCCCTCTAACCCTCCCCGCTCTCATGTGCTCTCTCTCTCTCTCATTCTCACTCTGTCAAAATAAATAAATCTTTAAAAATAAATAAATAAATAAATAAATAAATAAAATGTTTAAAAAAAAAGCTTGTAAAATTGATTTGGTATTAAGTCGTTGCTATTTTTTCAAAATCCTTTTTTTAAAAATGTTTTTATTATTATGTTAATCACCATACATTACATCATTAGTTTTTGATGTAGTGTTCCATGATTCATTGTTTGTGCATAACACCCAGTGCTCCATGCAGAACGTGCCCTCCTTAATCCTTTAAAAAGTGAGAACACTCTGCTTCAGCATAACTAATGTTTCATCCTTTGTCTTCATTGAAATTAAATCTATTTTGGGTTGCACTGTTTAAGAAATTAAGATAATTAAATCATTAGTGACGAGATTAGAGTCAGGAAGTCTCTCTGTAGCATTTTTGGGGAAATAAGCTTAAAAACAATTTCATTATGTAAACATTTCTTGGAGACAGTTTAGGTACCAATGTATAAACAGTTGGTATACTAATTATAAAGTGTAGTCATCAAATGCACTGTCCCAAGCAAGTTTTCTTAAAAATGTGTTTGCTTACTGATGGTTTATGTGTTTCCTGGTTGTTTGTAGATTTCAGTCACAGATGTAGAAGCACCTTAAATGTTAGATGTTATTTTATAATATGTCATAATTATGTTTTTAATACATCTGCCCCCTAATTAGCCTCAAGTACTAATTTTTTAGATTATATATAATCTATTACTCTGAAATAATTTTGGAAAGATTATTTTTAAAGACAAGAAGAAAACAGACATAAATAGATGAGAGGTTTTTTTGTTGTTTTTTAGGGAAACAACTTTGTTAATGTTATATAAAATTTACTATGTATCATCTTGGATTAATAAAAAAATCACGCAGAAAGATAAAACTGTCTCTCTTATTACTTAAGGATTTCTGTGTTGATGCTATCAAATAATTCTTCTTAAGTGAACATGACTGAAGGCAGTATCCTTGGAGCAGCTGGGTTTTGTCAGCCTGAACGTTAAGATACTCTTCCTGTTCTTTTCTTATCTTTATCCTTGACTGTTCCACCCTAATCCCCATGTGTTCTAATGCATTCATTTGTTGCCATACTATCATATTTCAATATTTTTGAAGCACCCGTTGTGGCGGTAGTATATAAAAAACAGTATTAAAGATCATCTCCTTTTTATCAGGCATATTTATAATTTGAAAGACTTTTAATGCCTATAATTTTTGTCCATCTTTCCCATCTGTTTTTTTATTTTTTTTTCCCTCCTGTCTTCTTTTGGATTAGTTGAGTATATTTTGGTATCCTGTCTCATCTCCCCTATTTTCTTAACAGCTAAACCTCTTTGTTTTACTTTTTAAAAAATACGTGCTCTAGGTTTATAGTATACAATTTATAGTTTACCTTCAAATAATATCATACTACTTTATGTTGTAAGATTCTTACAATTTACTTTCCTTTATGCTGTATTTGTTCTATACTTTATCTCTACATATATATAAACCCCACAGTATATTATTACTTTTGCTTTAGATGGTCACTTGTCTTTTTAAGAAATTAATGAAATATATTTAGCCACATATTTACCATTTCCAACAATCTTCATTTCTTTGTATTTGATACATATTCCCTCCCGGCTTTTTTTTTTTTTTTTTTTTTTTTTAAAGGGGGGGGGGAGAGAGAGAGAGAGAGAGAGAGGGGGGGGGGGCAGGGGGAGAGGGAGAAAGAGAATTTTTTTTTTTTTTTTTTGCTTTAAATCTTTTTTGGGGGGAAAGGACACCACGCTTCTACTCATTTAAGAGAAACATTTTTACAGTCTTGAGGTCTTTCATTTTCTTTACATTTATCATGCCATGAATGCATAAGGAATGGGTTCCAGCAGTTTAAGCTCCTTTCCATTGGTCCTCACAAAGTGTGCTTCTCTGAGTGGGGCAGGCTGGCACTTCAGTTGAACTCAAGTACCTTTCTCTTTGGCCTCCTTCTTTCTCTGATCATTTTCCTTCACACGCTTCAGGAAGCTATCTCGGCTCTTTGAGTGTTTAATATGCTTACGTTAATTCTCTTGGCAAGAATCTGGTGCTTAACTTGTTTGTTTACAACAATGCCAACAGAACTCTAACATCGTAGACTCTTCCAGTTTTGCTATGGTAACATTTGTGGGGCATTCCTTTTTCAACAGTGCCCATTCCCTTGATATCCACAATATCACCTTTCTTTACAGATTTGCATGTATGTGGCCAAAGGAACAACTCCATGTTTTCTAAAAGGCCTAGAGAACATATAGTGGGTACCTCTCCTCTTTCCCTTTGTGTTGGTCATTTTGGTGAATTCCCTGGAAGATGGCGGTTCCACAAAAGAGAATCCTAAGCAGGCTCCACACCCAGCACAGAGCCCAACGTGGGGCTCAGTCTCACAACCCTGAGATCATGACCTGAGCTGAAATCAAGAGTCCGAGGCTTAACCTACTGAGCCACCCAGGCGCCCCTCCTTCCTTTAACATTTGGAGATTTGTTGGTGATACTTTCCCTCAGCTTCTGTTTATCTCATATAGTCTTTAGTTTGCTTGCAGTTTTTAAGGATATGCTATTCTAGCTTGACGGTTGTTTTTTTGCAGTGCTTTTGTGCTAATGTCACCTGGCTTATATGGTTTTGTATGAGAAACCAGTACTGATTCTTTTTTTTCCGCTTACATGTAATGTGTCTTTATGTTCTCTCACTTCTCGGAAGATTGTATCTTTATTGCTGGTTTCCAGCAACTTGATCTTGATGTGCTTAGTGTGATGTTTTTTTCTCCCATCATATTTGGGGTTCGTTGAGCTTTTTAGATGTGTGGTTTCATTGATTTTATCAAATTTGTATGTATTTTTGTTTGTCTCCTTATGCTTTTGTCTGGATCTCTAATTACACATATTTTAAATCTTTTGACATTGTTATATAGATCCCTGAAGTCTCGTCATTTTTATTAAGTCTTTTTTGTTTCTGTGCTTCAGTTTGAATAGTTGCTCTGTCTTCAAGTGTATTGATTGTTTCACTATAGTGGCTATTATATTTATAATACCTGTTTTTAAGACATTGTCTGCTAATTTAATCATTTCTGTTATTTCTGGGCCTGTATATGTCAAATCTTTTTTACTTGTCTCTAATATTTCTGTCTGTGGATCAAGTGTTTTTTTCTTCAACTTCCTTGAACTGTCTAAACTTTATAGAAAGTTTGCAGTAGTCACAAATAATTTTTTTTCCTTAGAGCATTTGAGAATAAGTTGCTGCTATATGCTGTATCACCCTGAATACTTTAGTGTATATATCTATAGAAAATACATCCTGTCACATAACCATAGTACAACCATCAAATTAGAAAAGAACATTATTATTGCCACTTAAGTTTTATCACTTGTCCCTGTACTGTCCTTTATGACAGAATGATCTGGTCCATAATCATGTGCTGTATTTGTCATGTCTCTTAAGTCTTCTTCAGTTGGGAACAGTTCCTCACTCCTTCCTTTGCTTTCATGACCTTGACAGTTTTGAACATTACAGGACAGTTATTGTGTAAAATATCTCTCAATTTGTTTTTTTTTTGATATTTACTCATGATTAGATTCAGATTTTTCATAGAAATAATGCTGTGTTCTCATTGCATCCTTTCAGGTGATACTTGATTTTAAATTGTCCCATTGCTACTAATGTTAACCTTGATTATGGTGGTGTCTGCCAGGCTTCCCCATTGCAAAATTACTGTTATCCCCATGAAGTTAATATTGCTTTGTGGGTAGTTACTGTGAGACTATAAATAGCTTGTTTTTAACAAATGTTAATGGCAGGTTTCCACCTCTTTGAGCACTTTCTTACTATCTAGGCAGTAAGATTTCCAGACTCATTTTGTACATCGCCTATCCCAGCCTTGGAATCTGCCATTTCTTTAAGAGGCCCTGATACCTTTTGGTGGAGAATTTGGAAGCCAAGTTTTTAGAATTTAAAGCCATGCTCTGGGTGCTAGGTGTCCTTATAATTATTGGGATTTGGCTACTCTCAGGTTCTCCCAGGGAACAGAGCTCAGGAATACGAGTGTGTGTGTATATACACACACGCACACACACACATACACACATGTACACACATACAGGTGTGTATATATATATATATATATATATATATATATATATATATACACACACATGCTTTTATATTTATTTACCTAAATATATTGAAAATCCTGATTTTATACTAATAATTCCAATTTCAGTTCAATATAGCAGAATTTGTTCTCAGTTTCTTTATTTAAATACTTACCAGTCCTCTAATAGTGAGGAACCTGGCTACTATTATCCTTAATTATTTATTTGATCAGTCCTTTTAAATATAATTCCCCTTTACTGCCTCTGCCCCTTTTCTTCCAGAACAAACATACTCCTCACCTGTCAGGATGGTCAGGGTGCCACCATCTTCCTTTCCCATCACTCCCCACCTCTTGTAGCACCATCCTCATCCCACTGACTTGAGCAGCCTCTGCTGGGCTGCTCTTCCCCATGTGTACTTTTCTTACTCCACTAGGGCTCTGGTACCGAGTACGAGGCCACCCTGTTGCCTCAATGCTTTCCTTATCCTGTCCCGCCCCTCCATGTTCTTCCTTGACATCTTCCATACTGTACACCTGGCCGTGTCCTACCCTTCCATGAGGATACCTGTCTTACCCCACCAGGGCTACAATATTCGGTACAATATTGCACTGCCTGCCTTCTCATGTGGACACTTTCCTCTGTTTGCTTTGCGTCAGTCCTCCATGCTGTTCTGCTCCCTTGTATGGGAACTCTCCATATCATACCTTGTCCAGACCCTACTGGAATGCCCCCCTCATTCCACTCAGACTGGGACACCTCGTGTTGAGCCACCCTTCCCACTGCGCCAGAGTTCTCCTTACCCTCTTGATCTCTGATACCTCATGTTAGGTTGGCTGCTACCACTACCCCCGTGCTGATGTCCACTTGTCCGTCTGCGTTCCTCCCAACCCCCTCTCCAGCCAGAGGAGATAACTCCCTTAGAACAAAGTCTCAGGACCACCAACACTGCTCACCCTCAGTCAGAGCATCACACCATGTCATTGACAATGATTCTTGTCACCTTCAATGTGTCCATTCATTCAGCCTCTGTCTGAATCTCCCTTCAGGTATCTGCCACTTAGCACTTCATCCAGCTGATAGAAAAGCTCTTTTGCCTGCTTGTGTCCAGGTATTTTAGAAGGGGTACCAAGGGTGAAACGTGTGCACCTCTAGTAATAAAGTTCTGTGAATTTTTACTAACTGGTCATCAACAGGGAGAATCCCTATAAAAGTGGCTTGTCTCCAAGTGATACACTGCATATTGCTGATTCAAAGATGCACATTTTTTTTTTTTGTTTGTTCTGGAGGGTTTTTTTTTTTTTGGACATTTAACATTTTTGAATGTTAACATTTTTTTCTTTCTTAAATATCTAAAGTATCACACATTGAATGAAAAACAGTAGGCTTTCCTTTTTTATTGCATACCTATCTCATGACACATAGTCATCACATGACAAAAGTCATGAGATAGTGAAAACAAAACAAGGGGTGCCTGAGTGGCTCACTCAGTTAAACATCCGTTGAATTCGGCTCAGGTCATGATCTCTGGGTTGTAAGACTGAGCCCTGTGTTGGGCTCACTCACTGGGCGTGGAGCCTGCTTAAGATTCTCTCTCTCCCTCTCCCTTTGCCCCTGCCCCACCCCCCAAAAATTAAAAAAATAAATAACTAAAAACAAAACCCACAAAACCCTGTGGTCCTGAGACCACAACTGTTCCCTTCAGACACTGGTAGAAAGTTTGTGCTATCATGCCACATGTCTTTCTCAGCTGTGGGAACTTTCTCTCACTGTACTCTTTTAAATCAGCTGAGAAGAGCATGTTTAGCCCTGCAGATTCATATAGTCAGTGTCTACATGGCCAAGTCAAGTGAGAGCAGAGAGCTCGAGAGTGGCATTTACACAGGAAATACTCAGGGACTGTAAGATAATACCATGGATTACATGCCTTCCATTCCATTCTCGGGAATTATTACGGAGTCATAAGAAGAATAGCTCTGAGGTCTTGTTTCTTGTCAGAGAAGGATATTGATCTAGGATCAATATCCTTGGACTAGGATCCAAAATGACATGTAGACCTGCTCAGAGCCAGCCACTGGTTAGATCTGGGAATACATGGATGGTATCTCTGCTGGTCTTCCAAATTAGACTGTTCCTCCTTCAGTACCCAGCACCACGGACCTGATAACATAGTAAAAATATGCATTGACAGATAGATGACGAAGAAGAAGTTAAACTATTATGTTTAGTCACAGCCTTTCCTTTGCATTGATGTTTAGTTTTTGGAATATGTTCCAAAATATTTTGGAAATATTTTTAATATTTGAGGCATAAATAACACCCAATGAAAATAAGTATGCTAAAGGAGCCAATTTAGTTAAGAGCAAATTTTTATTTTTTTCCTCTTTTTCTTTATGTATTCATTTTCTCTTTCGTCGAAAGACATACATGTGGTTGCATTTACAAGGACATTGAACGGTTGTTTTCTTTTCATGCAGGGGCCTGAATTAATGAATAAATATGTTGGTGAATCTGAAAGAGCAGTTAGAGAGGTAAGATGATTAGCCTTGAAGTGGACTCTGCATGGGGGAGCCATCCTTCTGTCCTTCTCTATGGTCTCCATTTTGTTTTGGGTTATAGATTCTGAAATTTCCAAATCTAAATTCTGCTACATTTGTTCTTCAGGCAAACATTATTTTATTATTTAAAAACGCAGTTTCGATCATCTATAATACTTTGTGTTTAAACATCATAATACTAACAGCCTTCAGTCTTACCAAATGAAGATTTTTGACAACTGCCATCATTTCATTAAAAAAAAACAAAACAAAACATCTATACTTACAAGGATTGCTTGATCTCAGAATGAGATTTAAATCCTTTCAACTATGTAGTCCTTTAAATTGAATAAGCCTTAGTATATGAAAATTTCACTGTACTCTCCTTATTTTAATTATTTTACCTTTGCCTGGTGATTTAGACAATGCATCCCCCCTTCTAAGATTTAAAGCCAGTGCCTAATTGATAGGCCACTCATTCATATTGTGGAAGTTGCACAACTGGTAAATTCATGCAAAATCAGGGCACTTGGAGTTGGGTAACTACAGCAATTTGACCACAGGTCTTGGCTTCCCTAGGCAGAGGTTGGCCTGCCTCACACAGACACCCAGTATTCTTACAGAAGCTAAGCAAGGACAAGAACACACTAACAGCAATGGAATGGATGGTCTCCCATTTGTGAATACCTGGGTGCCAACCCAAGAGTATTAGAGATTGGAATACTTGGTTTTTCATCTAAGAAAAAATCTTAAGTTACTTTTTGTCCTTTTTTTTTCCCTTTAAAATGTAGATAGTGGTAATTGTAGGAAACATTAACAACAGTATCATCATTGATTACAATAAAAAAAAGACAATGTTTATTAATATTAATGTTTTGGTAACTGTTCTTTATTTTTATGGTAGTGATCCTTGTGACCAGAAAATGGGGGCCTAGGTACAGATAACACACGTTTGGATTTCTTTCTGCCTGTGCTGACTTTTTCTAGCCTGTTTCCACATTTTGCCCCCGTGGCTATTTGGCCAGTCCCTATTGTTGATAGTCTGAATGACTTCTGGTCTAATCAGTCTGTGCTCTTCCAAGGTTTGGTCATTTTTCTTGTCCTGGCTTTACATCAACCATTACTTTCCTGCACGGTCTTCAGAGAAATGAGCAAGGAGTGTGGCTTTTGGGTTTATGGGTATTTTACATGCTAAGCTATAATTGATTTTACATGTTTATGGGTTTTTTTTAAATGTGTTTATGATCGTTAATAATAGCTGTCATTTACTGATCTCTTACTATGTTCCAGGCATTGTGCTAAATGCTTTGCATTCTTTTTTTAACTCAGTTCTTAAAATAATCTTCTGAGGCAAGTATTTATCATTATCTCCATTTTCTAGATGTGGAAATTGAAGTTTAGAGAAGTAAAGTTACCGGCCGAAGGTCACGATTAGGCTCTTGACTTGCATATAATAGATTTAGTTCCTAACATAGTTTTCAAACTAAAGCCAACTGCAGAATTTTCTGAAGTTTGCTGATCTTTAACTGATATGGCACTCTTTTCACCAGATCTTCCGAAAAGCGAGAGCAGTGGCCCCTTCCATTATTTTCTTTGATGAACTTGATGCCTTAGCAATTGAAAGGGGCAGGTAAGAAATATTTAAAATACTGTCAATTACATTGTAAAGTAAATAGCATTTCATATACAAATTTTATTTATTAATACATTTAGCCTAAATAAAACCATTTTTATAATTCACGTAGTTTTTTTCTCTTACACCCAACTGTTTCATGTTATCACTTTATAATACTTTCATATACATTTTTTTTAAAACACTGATATCCATTTAGGGCATTTGAGTTCATTTTTATAGCTTATTATATATTATATATATATTATATATAAATGTTGACTGCCTGTCAACATTTGGGTTGTTATATACATATGATAAATGTAAACAAAACTCCATTAAGAATAATTATACAATACAGTAAAACCAATTATAATAAAAGGTGTTATTTTACTGATTTTAGTATTCTCTGGATTATGTTTCCTCAAATATAGTTACAGTAGAATAAAAAATAGTATTAATAGTTTTGTTCCTGAATCTCAAGCAATAAAGATTATTTATATCATTTCAAACAGATGTGTGTATATATATATATATACATCTATAGATGTATATATATATACATACACATCTATAGATGTGTACAGATGTATATGTGTGTGTGTGTATGCGTATGTGTGCGTGTATCTGAACTGTTTACAAGTATGCGTTTTTTTCTTCTACAAATGTTTGGAGGTCCTTTTAAGGATTATATATTATGAGTACTTCATGTGGAGAATGTTAATTTGTGTGCTTTGTGCATACCTTGTTGATGTATATATTGATTAGAAAAGTTTTGCTTGGGATGCCTGGGTGGCTCAGTCGGTTAAGCGTCTGCCTTCGGCTCAGGTCACAATCCCAGGGTCCTGGGATCGAGCCCCACATTGGGCTTCCTGCTCAGTGGGGAGCCTGCTTCTCCCTCTGCGTGCTACTCCCCCTGCTTGTGCTCTCTCTCTTTGATAAATAAGTAAATAAAATCTTAAAAAAATAAAAGTTTTGCTGATGGTAATTACAGTGAAGGTAGAAGGCACCTTTTAGGTCCCCAGCATAGTAAGAGGCATTGGTGCTCTCTTCCTTCCCGGGTAGAGCTGCCTCATCAGATGAGAATATGAACTGTCATTAAGAGACTATTATTAGGAGGTAGTCTGCCCTGCTCATCACTCTACCCATTCGATATCCTATAAATACCTACTGGTCTTTTTATTTTATGAGTTGAAGTACTTGGACTCTTTTATTACTTCTGAGGTGAGGTGTCACAAAAGGTTATAAACAGCTCAAGTTCACCTTAACTACAAGAGAAGAAAAAGAAGCCAGAGAAGTTTGCTGAAGCAGTGTGACCTGCCACATTTATGTGACATCAGAGACATTTTTGGAGCCTAAAAAGGAACAGGGTGGGATACATTGTTAAATATGAACCAGATGGGAGGTAGTATATGTAGCAGAGTTCTCATAAAATGCCTTTGAAATAAAATGGTGTGAGAAACCAGACAGGGCACTTGATAGGAATATCCTATTTTTGCAGGCAATTTGGCCCAGTAGGAATTTGCAAATATTTTAGAGATGCTAGTGATTTGCAGCCTCCAGATATCGTTTCTCCTAATAGTCTTCATCATATTGTGTATTGCATACCTCCCTCCCTCAGTGTCTTACTCAAACCAAGATCAAATAAATTCTATGGTGTTTCCTTTGTATAGAAAAATTTTTGGTCGGGTTCATTGATGTTTCAGAAAACAACGATGAGGGGCGCCGGGGAGGCTCAGTTAAGTGTCTAACTCTTGCTATCTCAGCTCTGGTCTTGATCTCAGGGTCATGAGTTCAAGTCCCCCCATTGGGCTCCACACTGAGTGTGGAGCCTACTTGAAGGGAGGGAGGGAGGAAGGAAGGAAACAACAAAACAACAAAACAACAGTGAGGCTGATAAACAAATGTAATGCTAATGGTCCAAAGTAGAGACTTGGTTGTTATCTTAGGTGCACTAAGGCTTACATAGATTGTTTTTTATAGCCATAAGAATCTCAAAGAGTGATAGTCTGTTTTCTCTTGTGGGTTTTTTTTTTTCCTGTTTTTGTTTTTTTAAATTGTGGGATGGCCAGCATTGCCTAGAAAGTGATTGTTTTACCTAATGAGAATGGCTGGCACCTAAAAACCAAAACATATAAACCTCCACATGTATATTTTTGTTCTTCAGCTATTTGAATTGGACAGTTCCTAGAAATTGAAAAAACAGCTATTGATAGATACCAAAAGCATAAAATTCCCAAGATACTAAACCAATTTTATGCATTGTTAAAGAAATAGAAAACATAGAAAGATTAAGAACTCCATAACCTAGGAGGCATTTCTACATAATATTGGGCTATAGAATAGTTATTGCTTTAATTTATTGTTTTTATGTTTTCTATGATAACATTCAGGTCAAACCCATATGACTAGTTAAAAAATGACAGTGCATAAAAAGACTGTTTCTTCTTATCAAGATTTTAATTTCTAAACTTAAAATGTTTAACAAATGATGATATACTCTAGCCCCTATTACCTGTGTGTGTTAAATTAATTATTTTGATTATTTGAAGTTACTCATGAGGTTTGCAGCCAGGAAGCACATTGTAAATAAAGCACTGATATATTGTTTGCTTAGCTTTAGAAATATTTGTGCTTTCAGAACGAAAGATTTTTTCAAGCTTATAGAAGTATCCAGTTACAACCACTATTTTCTCCTCCTTCCTGTCCCCATTAAATTTCTTGACTTGAAAAATAAATAAGCCTGTTTGTTCACTTTTTTTTCTGAATGCCATTTAAATTATGGGTGTTCTGAATTCATATTGTGAGTTGGAGAAAATGTTATAAGATTCCCTTTATGAAGTGCTTTAATGATCTCTAAGACTTGGGAGAATTGAAAATGCTGTTAAAGTAGCAGAGCTCTTTGGAAAATAGATATTATATCAGGGAGTAAAGCACTGAGGTAGAGAAGAGATTTAAATTATACTGGGCTAATAATGATATTAGGTAATATTCATTTAGTGCTTGTTAGGTACTAGAAACTATTCTAAGTGCTTTAGAGGTAAAGAAACTCACAGAAAGTCCTCTGCTTTAATGCAGGGTAGGATATTATACTGTTAACAATTGGCTCCAGTACTCTGCCTCACCTCCCAACTAGCTTAAATATTTACCCTTTTCAGGGTCATAGTCAGGAGGGGAGAGCAAGCTGAGCAGTAAATCATTAGCCTTGTCTTAGGCAGCAGTCCTGTCCTCAGAAGTGGAGAGATATAGAGCGAGTCCCCATATGCTGTATTCTCTTAGCCCAGTCCCCTCTGATGGAGAAAATGGCCACTGACTAACCTGGAGATGCCTAGAAGAACTTTTTCTGTCTAGGACATTTTAGCTAGTCCCAGGATCCTAAATCATCCTCATTTGCTGACATTGATTGCCTGGTAATGCCAAACCTCAGGCAGGATTAGAAGAGGTTCGAAATCAGGAATATACCTCTGAAGCTAAAGAGGCTCATCTTGTTTGTTTAATTAGCTTCCAAATAATGTGACTCTCTTTGTTTGGACCTCACTCACTATGTTATGGTCTTTTTTTTGTTCTAACTTCTAATCATCACAACAACCTTAGAAAGTATAGGTCCTGTTTTCATCTCCATTTTACAGGTGAGAAAGCTTAGATGTATAGATGCCCAAATACCTTAGCTCAAGGTCATGTATCACTAAGAGCAGAGCTGGGATTAGAATTTAGGTATTTTGACTCCAGAACAGATACTCTGAGCCACTTTTTGACGCAACCACCATACCACAGGTGCTAGGATTCCAGGTGTAAGTAGTTAACTAACCTTTCAAGCCTGTGTTTATTGTGCATTTTCTCTGTGACTTACTTTAGTAAGGACCCTGTTTGTCTAACTGGGCTGTTGTTACATTTCTCATTCATTCACTTGTTCAGTAAATATTTAGTGAATGCTTAGTCTGTAACAGGCTAATTTATGTTGGGGATAAAACAGTGAACAGTACCTAGGGCAATTTCCTTAATTTCCTTAACCTCTCTATACCTTTGTTTCTTCATTTGTGAATTGGAGATGATAGTACTAACAAATTTTAGGTTGTTAGAATTAAATAGACATAAAGTGCTTGACACAGTACCTGGCATTTTAGTAACTGCTTAAAAAAACTTTAGTGTTTCTTATAATGTCTGCCTAGATACTCTACTACTAATAGTAATTATTTCCGTATAGATAGAAATATAGTAATAGACATAGAAATGAATCCTGTCCCAACAGAGTTTACATTCTAGTGGATGAAACTGAAACATTCGGGAAATTAGAGAAAATGTTCTACAGATGACAGGCACTATGGCATTTCATCAATCTAAGATGCCTTTAGTCGTAAGACACATCATTATTGTATGTACCATTACTGATGAAAAATGTAGCCTTAAACTGTGATATGGTGCCAAGAAGTCACCAACTCCAAGAGACATCTGATTTCAAAAATTTAAAATATGAAAAAAAGGTTGTATCTTAGAAATTGAAGAATGTGGGGTGCCTGGGTGGAATAGTCACTTTGAGCATCTGACTCTTGGTTTCAGCTCAGGTCACAGTC
Source organism: Callorhinus ursinus (assembly GCF_003265705.2). Lineage (NCBI taxonomy): Eukaryota > Metazoa > Chordata > Mammalia > Carnivora > Otariidae > Callorhinus > Callorhinus ursinus. The sequence goes on from NW_027397066.1 coordinate 101,885,134, forward strand.
TCCTGGGTCATGGGATCGAGCCCCGTGTTGGGCTCTGCACTCAGCAGAGAATCTGCTTGATTCACATGCATGCATACATTCTCTCTCTCTCTCTCTCAAATAAATAAAATCTTAAAAAAAGAAATAGAAGAAAGATAGTAATTGTTATTTGGGAGAAAGAAGATAATCTATTCTGTTTTATAAAGGCAATGCTATTAAATATAAAAAATGTTCAGGATATTGTTTTATGACCAGAATGTAAAAAAGATGATTAAATATACAGAAAAATGGAAAAGATTAAGTGCCCAATTAAAAGCTGACTGAATGATAGTTTCTGTGAGGTGTTGGAGAATCTGTGATATTAACTACTTCCTTGTTATTGCACTTAATCGTCTGAAATTGGTACTTGGAGTGGTTGGGGGAAAAAGTAAGAAGTTCTGAGGCAGCTTTCATTGAAAAGGAAGATTTCAGGCTTAGCAACATCCTGAAAAGAGCTCTGAATTTTAAAATAATGATCAGGAAATGGAATACCCTCTTTTAACAGCATATCCAGATTTCAGGTAAATTCAGTGAATTCACGACACTAAGCACTGTAGAAGAAATTTTTGTGGCTATCATTTCTCTAAATGACACTTTCAAGGAGGGTTATACATTTTTCTAATGTGATATTTGTGGTAGTTTTAAAAATTTAATAAAATCATAAAATTTTGTAGCTGAAAAAGTTCTTCGAAGACATCTAGTGCAACTTTTGTTCTTCCAGGCAACAGAAGCCCCTAGATTTTAAGACAAGAGGCACATAACTCCTTTGTGGCCTAGACAAGACTAGAGTTCGTATCTTCTGATTCACTGTTCTTTGAACTGTACTGCTGTTGCCTCTTACACTACCAGGATGTGAAATAGAAAAAGTGTGTTGTTTATGTTGTAGTAAAAATTCTCATGTATCTAAATATTTAAAGAATAGTTTTTATGTTTAAGAAACTCTAACCGCTAATTAAATACTTCTGACCACTCTTTTGTAAATCTGTATTTCAAGTTACTAAATTAAATGCCTAGTTCCTGGTATGCAGATTTCCCTAATTTATACTTAATTGCCTCGGATATAACATAGTTTTCACATTTGTAAACTCTTAATATTAAACAAATGCTGGGGAAAAGAGAGCAAAAGAAGATAACATATAACATTTTTCATTATAATAGTTCCATAAAGTATGGCAGAGTTCTGTGACTGTTTTTTGCTTTGTGTTTTGTCTGTGTACTGTGGCTGAATACTATACCACAGATTAAAGGTACAACTTAGAGAGATGGTCTGTTGTAGCATTTTATTAGAAATTGGGAATTATTTTTTGTTGTTGTAGGACACATAGGTCTCATTATGGCTGTCTTGTCTTTGAAATGAAAGCTTGCTTGTGTTTCACATGCACTAAGAGAATTATCATACGTAATGCTTATGTTCAGAGTAGTGTGTGTTTGGCTAGCCTTCTGTAGGCCTTTCTTAGGTCTCTTCCAAACATGAATACTGACTATGGGGGTGTGGGAGGTAGTTTTAAGAAACAAAGTCAGATGCCTACCATTTAGAACTCCATGACATTTAAAAATGTATACTGGAAAAAATTTAACTTGGATAGATGAGACGCTGGTCTATAATTTAGAAATCATGTCAAGGGGCAAATGATGGGGCATTTTATTTTATTGAAGGAGTTGAAAAGGAGATGTATATATCATTTTTGTGAAAATTTCAGTATTGAAGAATAAAATCTGTTTAATCACTACCATCAAGGCAGTGAGATTTTCTTAGGCTAGTGGTTGGCACACCTTTTCTGTAACAGGCCAGTTAGTAAATATTTTCGTTTTTTGATCCATGGTCTATTGCAGTTCTTCATCTCTGCTGCTGTAGTGCAAAAACAGCCATGGAGAATATGTAATCAAGTAAGAAAACAGTCGGCTGGCCACATTTAGACTGTGGCTATAGTTTACTGACCGATTTTAAGATATTATAAACATCCCTTTGGTCCATGGCACTGTAAGACTTTGAATAGGAATAATTTGGAAAAGGGGCTTGACTTCTGAAGGGAAAAGAGAATTAATGTTTTAGGAAAGCCTAGCTTCAATATTTTCTACAGCTGAACATCTTTTTTCCATTGTTGTGTTGCCTATCTCTAGCAGATAATAAAGTTTTATAAAATCATTTCATTATGTTAGTGATTACACATTTGTTTTTAAACTTTTTCTTGGAGTTGGTTTTGATTTCCTAGAATGTCAGTTTTATGGTTTTTGTTTCCTACTGCAGCTTTGAAAGTCAGCCAAGAATATTTCTCAGCCCATAAAACATTTTCACTATGCTATTCTCCAGCTAACTCTCAATGATCTGTGGAAATAAAGGGCAAAGGAGGCATGGGTAATGGGAATCCAAAGAATTTCCTTCACCTAATCATCAACATTAAATACAGCCACCATTTCCTCTTATAACAAATAGCAAATTGTACAAGTAGGAGTTTCACCTCTTTCTGTTTAGAAGTGCCAGTTGGAGGTGTCGGTAATAAGTTTTCGAATATGAATATTTTTATCAAAAATAATGAATTAAATAAATTTTCTTGGGGCCACACAATACCAACACAGAACGCAGAATTTTAAAACTATAAGGATCTATCACTCTATATATTTTCTAATTTAACTCCCTTATTCATACATGCCAGTAATTACAAAGTCCTCAAGGGAACAATAATATCTTCATGCTCTTATCTCAGATGTCTAGCATAGTGCTTAGTAAAGAAGCACCCAGACATTTATTTTTTGAATAAAGGAGTGCGGGCTTAGAGAAACTAGAGATTAAGTTCACTTAGCTGGTTGTTAGCGGAGTCTGACTTCACTATGTTTTAGTGTCTTTTGTGAACCAATTTTCTTTTAAAATTAAACACTGAGACTATCTTTCAGAATTTTCTCACCTGTCTAATGTTCACAGAAGCACCATCATCTTCATTATAAAGAACCATTTGTAAGCTTTGGAATATATTCACCTGTCAAAGAGCTCTAAAAAGAATTAAATGAAGTGCTAAGTGATGCTTTTTTCAAAAAAATTCAATAGTTTTTATACACACTAACTCTGAAAGTGGGGCTGGAGTCATCAAACTTTGTCAGTCGTGTTAAGGATACAGGATGATAAATATTCTTTATAATGTACCTGATAGCAATGTAATCAAATGATAAAGGATAGCAACAATAATGAAGATCATATTTTTAAGTCAGTGAGGAGACGTTTTGAAAAAGATTCTTGCCTGCCTTGGTATACTAATTAATTTTGTAGAAGGGTCACCAAGTTACCCTCTACCCGGAAGGCTACTCAGTAAGACTTACTTTATTGTAGTCCAGCTTATTTTAATCAAGTTTCTTCTCAAGCCTTTGGGTTCCAAATCCTGGGTGTCTGTAGCTATACTTAGAGCATATAAATGAAGATCCTGCCTGAATCAATATCCATCCCCCTCCATGCAAAAAAAAAAAAAAAAAAAAGCTGAGTTCATTGAGAAGGCAAAAGAGAGCAGAAAAAAACAGATGAAGAGAACTTCTTTTGGTATAGATCCAAGAAATCAAACAAGTAGAGATTTTCTTCTAATTAGTGTTTCTTGATCCAAGCATTTCTGTATCTGTGAACACAATCTTATAATGTATTATATTTGTTTTAGAAGGTTTTTCATTTAAAAAAAATAATTTTTAAAAAAATATCTGAGAAGTATAAAAATATTCTTATCTGGAAATTTTAGCTATTCAAAATAAATCATTCCTTGAGGACTCTTGAGGAGCCCAAGCTACTATTACATTTGAACAGCTAATACACAGTTAACATTAAAATGTAAAGAACTCTAAGTACCAATGTATAGCAATCTCCTACTAATATGTCTTACAGAAACAAAGTATCTTAGTTTAGTTTATTAGGCTTACCGGCTTGGGCATGCCTAATAGTTATGAAGAGCTTCAGAAGATCAGTTCTTATCTTAGTATTATGTTGGTGGTTCTCATGGCAAAATTAAGGCAGTTTGATAACTTTCTACCATGTTGTAAGTAAATCTAGGTAGGGAACTGGCAATATGAATCTGTATGTATGTACTGACCTGTGCTATACTAACTTCTGAAAATCTTCTACCAATGGTGTCAGCAACCATTTATATACCGGTCTCCCCTTTATTAGTTTATTTGTTAAGGTAACTTTAAAAAGTTATAGATTTCTTGGTTAAGCCAATTATAACAGTGATAATTATAATAATGATAATGCTTATAATTCCTACCTGTTAACATTTTCTTTGTGCTGAGTGTTGTGCTAGAGCCTTTATACATTTCATCTAATTTTGAGGAAGGTATGAGCCTACCCATGTTTTGAGAAAACTGCGGTTCAGAGAGATTTAAATACCTTTTCAATAAGATTACACAAAAAAGTAAGTGGTAAAACTGGTATTTGAACTCAAGCTCAGTGACTATCAAAGCTCTTTCCCAAATTCAAAGCAACCTTCTCAATGAGTACTAACCAGTGAAGGCTTTACTGGGATGATTTTTAAAACTTCATATTATATAATAGTTCATTATATCCTGTGACTTTAACTGAATTCATTTATCAGTTCTAACAGTTTTTTGCTTGAATCTTTCAAGTTTTCTATATATAGAATAATATGTCATCTGCAAATAGTGAAAGTTTTACTTCTTCCTGGCTTATTTGGATTCCTTTATTTCTTTTTGTTGTCTGATTGCTGTGGCTAGGACTTTCAATGCCATGTTAAATAACAGTGGTGAGAGTGGAAATCCCTGTCTTGTTCCTGACTGTAGAGGAAAAGCTCTCAGTTTTTCCCCATTTAGATGGGAATTAGTTGTGGATTTTTCATATATGGCCTTTATTATGTTCCCTCTAAACCTACTTTGTTGAGGGTTTTCCTTATGAATGGTGGTTGTATTTTGTCAGATGCTTTTTCTGCATCCATTGAAATATTCATATGGTTTTTATCCTCTCTTTTATTAATGTGGTATATCACATTGATCGATTAGCGATTGAATCACCCTTGCAACCCAGGAATAAATCCCACTTGATCGTGGTGAATGATTTTTTTAAGGTATTGTCGGATTTGGTTTGCTAGTATTTTCTTGAGAATTTTTGCATCTGTGTTCATCAGGGATATTGGCCTGTAGTTCTTTTTTTTTGTGGTGTCTTTACCTGGTTTTGATATCAGGGTAATGCCATACAACAATAATGAAGCAGCAGAAAGAGAAATTAAGGAATCAATCCCATTTACAGTTGCACCAAAAAAATACGATACCTAGGAATAAACCTAACCAAAGAGGTGAAAGACCTATACTCTGAAAACTATAAAACATTGATAAAAGAAATTGAAGATGTCACAAAAAATGGAAAGATATTTCATGTTCATGGATTGGAAACACGTATTATGAAAATGTCTATACTGCCCAAAGCATCTACACATTTAATGCAATCCCTATCAAAATACCACCAGCATTACTGCTGGATATTTACCCCAGAGATACAAATGTAGTGATCCGAAGGGGTACATGCTCCCCAATGTTTATAGCAGCAATGTCCACAGTAGCCAAACTATGGAAAGAGCCAAGATGTCTATCAACAGATGAATGGACAAAGAAGATGTGGGGTGTGTGTGTGTGTGTGGGTGTGTGTGTGTGTGTGTGTGTGTGGTGGAATATTATGCAGCCATCAAAAAAACCCCACAAAAAGTGAAATCTTGCCATTTGCAATGATGTGGATGGAACTAGAGGGTATTATGCTAAGTGAAATAAGTCAATCAGAGAAAGACATGTATCATATGACCTCACTGATATGAGGAATTCTTAATCTCAAGAAACAAACTGAGAGTTGCTGGAGTGGTGGGGGGTGGGAGAGATGGGGTGGCTGGGTGATAGACATTGGGGAGGGTATGTGCTATGGTGAGCGCTGTGAATAGTGTAAGACTGATGAATCACAGACCTGTACCTCTGAAACAAATAATACATTATATGTTAAAAAAAAAAAAGGAAGATAGTAGGAAGGGAAAAATGAAGGGGGGGAAATCGGAGGGGGAGACAAACCATGAGAGACTGTGGACTCTGAGAAACAAACTGAGGGTTCTAGAGGGGAGAGGGGTGGGGGGATGGGTTAGCCTGGTGATGGATATTAAAGAGGGCATGTATTGAATGGAGCACTGGGTGTTATATGCAAACAATGAATCATGGAACACGACATCAAAAACTAATGATGTAATGTATGGTGGTTGACATAATAAAATAAAATTAAAAAAATACCACCAGCATTTTTCACAGAACTAGAACAAATATTCCTTTTTAAAAAAAAAAAAAGATTGTATTTATTTATTTATTTGACAGAGGTAGACAGAACAAGAGAGGGAACACAAGCAGGGGGAAGTGGGGAGGGAGAAGCAGGCTTCCTGCGGGGCAGGGAGCCCGATGTGGGGCTCGATTCCAGGACCTTGGGATCATGACCTGAGCTGAAGGCAGACGCTTAATGACTGAGCCACCCAGGCGCCCCTAGAACAAATAATCCTAAAATTTGTATGGAACCACAAAAGATCCTGAATAGCCAAAGCAACCTTGAAAAAGAAAAGGCTGGAGGCATCACAATTCCAGACTTCACGTTATATTACAGAGATGTTAGTAATTAAAACAGTATGACACTGGCATAAACAGACACATAGATTCAATAGAACAGAATAGAAAACCCGGAAAAGAACCCACAGGTATATGGTCAATTAATCTTCAACAAAGTAGGAAAGAATATGCAGTGGGAAAAAAGACCATCTCTTCAACAAATGGTGTTGGGAAAACTGGAGAGCAACATGCAGAAGAATGAAACTGGACTACTTTGTTACACCATACACAAAAATAAATTCAAAATGGATTAAAGACCTAAATGTGAGATCTGAAATCATAAAACTCCGAGGAGTAAACCCAGGCTATAACTTCTTTCACATTGGCTTTAGTAAATTCTTTCTAGATATGTCTCCTGAGGCAAGGGAAACAAAAGCAAAAATAAAGTATTGGAATTTCATCAAAATAAAAACCTTCTGCACTGCAAAAGAAACAATCAACAATGCTAAAAGGCAGCCTATGGAATAGGAGAAGATATGCAAATGACATATCTGATAAAGGGTTAGTATACAAAATATGTAAAGAATGTATTAAACTAAACACCCCCCAAATGAATTATGCAGTTAAATGGGCAGAAGACGTGAATAGATGTTTTTCCAAAGAAGATATACAGATGGTGAACAGACACATGAAAAGATGCTCAACATCATTCATTACCAGGGAAATGCAAATCAAAACTGCAATGAGATACCACCTCACACCTGTCAGAATGGCTAACAACAACACAGGAAAGAACAGGTGTTGGTGAGGATGTGGAGAAAGGGGAGCCCTCTTGTACTGTTTATGGGAATGCAAACAGGTGCAGCCACTCTGGAAAACAGTATGGAGCTTCCTCAAAAAGTTAAAAATAGAACTACCATGTGATCCAGCAATTGCTGTTCTTGTTATTTACCCAAAGAATACAAAAATACTAATTCCAAAGGATACATGCACCCCAATCTTTACAGCAGCATTGTCTACAATAGCCAAATTATGGAAACAGCCCAAGTGTCCATCGACTGATGAATGGATAGAGAAGATGTGGTATATGTATACAGTGGAATATTACTCAGCCATAGAAAAGAATGAAATCTTGCCGTTTGCAAGGACATGGATGGAGCTAAAGAGTATTATGCTAAGTGTAATAAGTCAGAGAAAGGCAAATACTATATGATTTCACTTATATGTGGAATTTAAGAAACAGAACAAATGAGCAAAGGAAAAGGGGGCAGGGTAAACCAAAAAACAGACTCTTGGCTGTAGAAAACAAACTGATGGTTCCCAGAAGTCAGTTGGGTGGGGGATGGGGTGAGTGTGTGATGGGGATTAAGGAGTACACTTGTTTTGATGAGCACCTTGTGTTGTATGGCAGTGCTAAATCACTGTGTTGTACACCTGAAACTAATATTATGCTGTATGTTAACTAAGTGAAAGTTAAATAAAAACTTAAAAAAAATAATTCATTATAGTAATTACAGAATTTTAATTTTCTGTGTCACCATTTCTAGATCTAGGGCACCAAGAAATGATGCATGTTTAGAAGCATTTTCTCTGCTTCAATTATTAGACCGCCTTTTTTCAGAAAATTAGTTTGAGCCAACATATAGTAATTTTCCTTATTATTTATTTTATTGGATTACGTTCATGACAAATAGCATGGGGATGTCCAGGAGTGTGAAAAAAATTCTCTTCAAAAAACTGCTTTTGGCAAAGAGTGAATTGAACTGTGAGGTTAAGGATCACTTGTTTCTCTAACATTGTGTTTCAGTTAAAACTATACAGATATAATGAGTATTGCCTTTGTTAGCTTGGAATTTTTACTGGAAGTCATGGCAAAATGGAAAAATTCATACTTTTATGTCATTCTCTATGTTAACAGTTTATACAAAGCTACAGTTATGCAGAGCACATGCAGCTTCCAGAGCTTAGGACAGCTGGAGAATAGAATTCACTATGTATGTCTCTACTTTTATAGGATATCCTGTTAATCTAAAATAGCTTATGTGCTTTCAGGTTCATGCTGAATATTGATCATACTCTGACAGCATAGTTTTAAGCTAGAAAACTCAAGGCATTATTGATTTTTGACATTCATTAGTTTTTGCTTTCAGGTTTTGAATTTTGGTGGTTATTTCTTCTTAATTGGCATCTATTTATTTCTTCAGTACAGTTAAATGTTTTCTTTCAACTGTAATCAAAAGGTCTCCCCCCTCACTGTGTGATGGTTTAAAAGATGGCTGTTATAGATATTTCAACCTTACTTTGGCACATTAGTGTATTTGGTTTGCAAAACTCTGAAGTTGTTTATGCTTTATAGTATTATGAAAAGAGTATAGACTCTGGAATCAAGTAGATATGTATTCAGATCCTGCCTCTGCCATTTGTTAGCTGTGGAATCTTGGGCAAATTACTCAACCTCTCTGTGCCTCAGTTTTCTTATATATATATGATGAGAATAAAAGTAGTATTTACCTCACAGTGCTGTTATTGGGATGAATAAAGTAGTACATGGGATGCATGGCACAGAGCAAGTTAAATACGTGTCATTCGTTATTAACACAGTGTCTGGGAGGTATTCAGTGAACAGTAGGTAATTTTTTATAATTACTTATGAAGGTTTTCCCTCACATCTTCTGGGAGAGATCAGAACTCTCCATATTCCTGAGGCTTTAGGTAAGGTACAGATAAACTGCCTTATGCAAGCATAATATATACTGAGTTTTAATACTATAAGCAAATGGTTTATCAGGAACCAAAGAGCTTAATTTTTTTTTTAGTGGGAATCAGAGATCTTGTTCAAGAGATTATTTTTAAGTCATCCCAATAAGGTGAACAAGGAATCTTAAGAAATATCTGATTTTGATAGACTCTTCAAATGTTTCATTATTAAGTGTTATTGTCAGCTGGACAACATAGGTAGAATTTTAAATATATGGAACATTGTTTACAGGAAAATGGAATATGTGGACTATGATACAGTTTTTCTTTTCTCTAGAATTTTTTTTCAAAGTTAGTCTAACATGAGTTAGATTTCTTCAGTTTAAGAGTTTTGTGGTATTGGAAATGACATTAAAAATAATGCATTTGTGGGGCTCCTGGATGGCACAAAGTGTCTAACTCTTGGTTTTGGGTCAGGTTGTGGTCTCAGGGTGATGAGATGGAGCCCTGTCTTGAGCTCAGCACTGAGTCTGCTTAACTTTCTCTCTCCATCTCCCTCAGCCCCTCCTACTTATGTGCTCACTCTCTCCTCTCTCTAAAATAAATAAATAAATCTAAAAAAATATATAATGCATTTGTTTATGGAAGAGCCAACTTCTTTCTGAGGGATAGACTTGTATTTTGTAGATGAATTTATTACTATAATATCAACACTTTTTATTTGGAGTATAAAAGGCTTATATTCAAAAAAATTTTAATTGTTTAAAACATGTTTAATTATCAAAACAAATTGTTTAAACTGGTTAAATGTTTAAAACTTTAAAATTTTTTTAAAGTAAAAAAAAAAACTGCTTACCTTTCCCAGCCTCTTTTGTCTTTCTTTTTCTTTGCCTATAAGAAAAGATATTAATAATTTTAGTGTTTTCATAACTTACAAGCTGTATCTTTATAATAGATTTTTACTTTTTTAACAGAATACTGGCAAAACTAATGTTTCATGTGATTTTATTTTTAAAGAATTATAGCTTATTTAAGTATTCTTATGCTTGGAATTTTTTAAAATACAAAATAGTTTCTCCTTTAAATTTTTTTTATTTTATTTTAAAGAAATGTGTATAGAGGAGCCAGAACTGTAGTTATTGTTCCTGTAGTGTTATCATCTTCATGGTATTTATTTGAAGAAAGTATAATTCATACTCTTTCTGAACTTTGCTTTAAAACGGGGGGAAAAATAAAAACCTTTTTCTATTTCTTTGTCTCCCCAATTCATTTTCTTTCAGGTGGTTATACCCACCTTTCATCCAAAAAATCCCAACTCCTTCCCAAGTATATAGGTTTCCTAATGAGATGATTCATTTTAAAAGACGTTCACATTAGGCTTGTCAGGGTCAGGTAAAGAAAGTAAAAGCAAAATAGGACCTGGAACACTTGGATCTATTCTTGACATTTTTACTGAGTAAGCAGTTATTGGTATGTATGCAGACAAATGGTGCCATAAAATCTACAGTTTCTATTACTAGTGAAATTGATACTTAGACTGAGAAATACCCTCTTTGTACCTGTTTCAATATTAGCTGCTGATTGAAGAGGTCATTTTACAAAGAAAACTTTTGAAATAAACCTTAACTGTAAATTTTGATCATAGACTGTTATGTCTAGTTAGCAATAATTTTATTGGCTTCAGCATTTGAGAATCCTGAGTACATTCTTTTTTTTTTTTTTAAAGATTTTTATTTGTTTATTCATGAGAGACAGAGAGAGAGAGAGAGGCAGAGGGAGAAGCAGGCTCCCAAGGAGCAGGGAGCCCGATGCGGGACTCGATCCCAGGAATCTGGGATCATGACCTGAGGTGAAGGCAGACGCTTAACCATCTGAGCCACCCAAGCACCCTCCTGAGTACATTCTTGATCTCTTTGATTCTTTTGATAGTTCTGGGGGAATTCTCAGGTTTTATTTTTTCAGATATGGCTTTTATTTTATTCTCTTTTCTCTCTATGGAACTGTCTCATATGGCACTATATGTTTCTTAGGTTTTCCACTGGATTCCATATGTCTGTTACACTGTTTTTATTCTTTCTTTTTTCTCTTTTTGTGCATCAGTTTGGATATTTTCACTAGCCTGTTTTCCAGTTCAAGAATCCTCTGTTCTCCTATGTCTAATCTGTTACACTTATCTTTTTAATTCTTAATTTCAGCTTTTAAAAGTTTTGGGGTTTAGAATTTTCATTTGACTTTTTCTTATGGATTCCAGGCCCCTGATGAAATCCCCCCTTTTTTGTACAATTCATGGGAATTTTTGTTTTTACTATCTCAGTTCTGTCCCTTTCTGTATTACATGCTGATTTAATATTGTTTTACAGATTCTAACTCCCTAGCATCTCTTAAGAGATGCTAGAATCTCCCTATCTTCTTAAGATAAAACTAAAAGGAATATATATATTATGATTTTGTTGATAACTGGTATCTTGGGCTTCTCTCAGTTCCATTTTTTTTATATGGACTCTATACCTAATACTTGATGTTGAGTTTAGTGTCTAAAGCAATTACGGTAATGGCAATTTTTCTATTTGTGAAATGTTTTACCCATTCTTAAATTTAGATTAGTTTATGTTAATAGAATGTGGCTGTGTGTCATGAGCTTTCAGCATCTAAATATGGCATTTGAAAAACTCCTTGAGGGGCATCTGGTTAAGCGTCTGCCTTCAGCTCAGGTCATAATTTGGGGTTCTGGGATTGAGCCTGCATCAGGCTCTCTGCTCAACGGGGAGCCTACTTCTCCCTTTTCCTCTGCCCCTCCTCACTGCTCATGCTCTGTCTCTCTCTCTGCTCACTCTCTCGAATAAATAAATCTTGAAAAAAACAATTAAAAGCTCCTTGACTTTTTTTTCCCTAATCTGTGAATTAAAAATTTAGATTCAAAATGAAAAATACAAATGGTTTTTAGGGTTTTTTTTTTTTTTTTTTACTGATAACTTTCATGTAAAAAGTGCTTATAATGAAGCTGATGTATACTATTCTTTCAGCTTTAAATCTGTTATTTTGTATAGTAATTTATGTTCACAACATTAATCCAAGGCTGTAACATACTGAAATTCTCTTTGAATTATATGATGAAAATTTATATATATTTGGAATGTATTCAAATTTTTTCATTTTATAAGATTTGAAAAGTTAAAATCTATTCATGTGTTTCAGTAATAATCTATATTTTTTGTTAAAATAACTCATTTTCTTATCCTCTAGTGTAATTGTTTTAATTTTCCTCTCAAATATTACCACATATGAAAGTGTATATTGAGTGGTATTCAAATTCAATACTAGCCCTGGCTAAACCTAACATTGATAGCCATCAGATTGCTCTTGTTTTTCTAGAAAAGATTCTAAATGTTCTATGTAGTACGATCATTCGTGGTTATAGTTAGAGCCACTTCTTCATTACTGATAGGGTAAGTGGTCATCTTAATCTAGTTTTATTTAGTTTCATATATTCTGTCCAAATTCTTGATTTAAATTAGTAGCAGATGTAATCTATAGTTCTTGAGTCAGTCTTTGAGGAACTATTCTGTGTTGTTTATTTTGGAAAAGAAAGTAAATGTGATGTTTTCTTTCTGCCTTCTAGATTCTAAAGTCCTTGAGGGAATAGGGACTGGCTTCATAAGCTTTTCATTTCCATTTCCTAAAAATGTTCCTGGCCTGCTAGGTAATGAATGAGATGAATTGAATGAATTGTTGTACTTTCTAATGAAATTATTCACCTCATTTTTCCTCTGACCCTCCCCCTGCACCATACCACAGTGGCCTTTGCCTAATCAGAAACAAAATCTAGTAGCTATTTGAGGGTTTTTTTACTTCTCAGATGGCCCAGCTAATACATTAACACTTATAGTAAGACATCTAGCAGTCTTAGTAATTCATTGGAAGAGGAAGGGAGAGTGTACAGGACATAGCTAAGGATGGGTTCTCACATTATTTGAGCATAGCTTCTAGCAGGGGAAGGCAAGGAAAGCAATAGCACATGTAAAATTAGAGGTGATCTGGGCTCAGGATCTTTTCTTTTGCTGAAAGTAGGCTATTCACTTGGCGCTATTCATTATGTTACACAAACTCCTCTAGGTGGGACACAAAAATTAGAAGAATTTTGCCATTATTGAGTAGCAGAGTTAGGTTAACATTTTTTAGTCTATCCAATGCTAGGGACTGAAAACTTCCTATGAATAAATCCAATTTTTTTTTATTCCTTTACTTGACTCAGCAGCATTTGACACAGTTAACTTCCTCTTTCCTGAGACACTATCCTTTTACTGTTCCCAGTTTTCCTTCTTCCTTCTGTGGCACCCTGCTGTGCCCTCAGTTGTGTTCCTCCAAAATTTATGTGTTGAAGTCCTAACCCCCACATGATGGTATTTGGAAATGGGACTTTGGGGAGGTAGTTAGGTGTGGATGAGGTCATGAGAGTATGGTCCTCATGATGGATTAATGCCCTTTTAAGAAGAGACATCAGAGAGCTTGCTCTCTCTCTCTCCCATATCCATGAGGATATATCAAGAAGGCCACCATCTTCAAGCCAGGAAGAGTACTTCCATCAGACTCTCGCTATCCAGAATTACACGAAAATAAATTTCTTTTGTTTAAAGAGCATTGTCTATAGTATTTTGTTATGTAGGTGTGAGCTGTCTAATACACATGCCTTCTTCTTTGCAAATTCCTCTACCACTTCTTTTTTCTTTTAAAATTTTTAAAATTTTAATTCCAGTGTAGTTAATACACAGTATTCATTTCGGGTGTACAATATGGTGATTCAACTCTACCTCTTTGTTCATTATTCATGTATCTTTCATCACTCGTTGTACACTTTTTACTTGCATCAATCTTTTTGGTAAAGATTCCAGGATGTGCATTTCTGCCTCACACCTCTTTCTTTTATGTCTAAACCTCAGGTTGTTTTATTGGCATTTCACATCTAACATGTTCACACTTAAAGTCCTTTTTACCCGGTGACTCAATGGAAACATTGGTTTAGCAGCTCTATTGATTGTATCCTCTTAATATTTTTCATATCTATCCACTTCTTTTATCCCTGTTGCCATGATACTTGTTCATACAACTCTCTGTATTGGATGACTGAGAACTTGTTCTAACTGAATGGCTTCAAAATAGCTTAATATTTTTTTATATATTTTTCTAAGTAAACTTTATTTTTTAGAGCAGTTTTAGGTTCACAGCAAAATTGAGTAGGAAGTACAGAGTTCCCATATACCCCTTTCCCCCTGACACATATAGTCTGTCCACTGTCATCATCCCAAATTAGAGAGGTACATTTGTTACAGTTGATAAACCTGCATTGACACATCATCACCCAAAGTCCATAGTTTACATTAGGGTTCACTCTTGGTGTAGAACATTCTGTGGGTTTTGACAAATGTATAATGATGTATTACCCATTTTTGTAGCATACAGAGTACTTTCACTGTCCTAAAGATCCTTCATACTCTATTTGTCCCTCTTCCACCTTTAACCCCTAGCAACCACTAATCCTTTTATTGTCTCCATAGTTTTACCTTTTCCAGAATGTTACATAGTTAGAATCATGTAATATGTAGCCCTTTCAGATTGGCTTCTTTCACTTAGTAATATGCATATAGGGTTCCTGCATGTCTTTTCATGGTTTGGTAGCTCTTTTTTTTTTTTTTTAAAGCATTGAGTAATACATTGTATGGATGTACCAGTTTATTTATCTATTCACCTACTGAAGCACATCTTGGTTGTTTTCTGGTTTTAGCAATTTGAATAAAGCGGCTATAAACATTCATGTACAGGTTTTGAAGTAGTTGTAAGTTTTTGACTCATTTGGGTAAATACCAAGATTCATGATTGCTGGATGACACAGTAGGAGTATGTTTAGTTTTGTAAGAAACTTCCAAACTGTCTTCCAAAGTAGCTGCACCATTTTGTAATCCCACCAGGAGTGAATGAGAGTTCTTGGTTTTCCACATCTTCATCAGCATTTGGTGGTGTCAGTATTTTGGATTTGGGCTATTTTAATAGGTATATAGTAATATCTCGTTGTTTTAATTTGCAAGTTCCCTAATGATGTGATGTTGAGCATCTTTTTATGTTTACTGCCATCTGTATAACTCTTCGGTGAAAGGTCTGTTCAGGTCTTTTGTCTACTTTTTTAATTGGGCTTTTCATTTTTGAGTTTTAAGAGTTCTTTTTATATTTTGGATATCAGTCCTTTATGAGACCTGTCTTCTGCAAATATTTTCCCCCAGCTTCTGGCTTGTTTTCTCATTCTTTTGATAGTGTCTTTTGCAGAGCATATGTTTTTTGTTTTTTGTTTTTTAAAGATTTTATTTATTTGAGAGAGAGAGAATGAGAGATAGAGAGCATGAGAGGGAAGAGGGTCAGAGGGAGAAGCTGACTCCCTGCTGAGCAGGGAGGCTGATGTGGGACTCGATCCCAGGACCGAGATCATGACCTGAGCCGAAGGCAGTTGCCCAACCATCTGAGCCACCCAGGCGCCCCGCAGAGCATATGTTTTTAATTTTAGTGAAGTCCAGCTGTTATTTCTGTCATGGATCATGCCTTTGGTGTTGTATCTAAAAAGTCATCAGCATAGCCAAGATCATTTAGATTTTCTTCTCTGTTATTTTCTAGGAGTTTTATAGTTTTACATTTTGTATTTAGGTCTGTGATCCAGGTTGAGTTAATCTTTGTGAGGAGTGTAAGCTCTGTGTCTAGATTCTTTTTTGCAGATGGAGGTCCAGTTCTAGCAGTATTTGTTGGCAGGAGTTTTTGGTTGATGACTTATTTTCTATATAGACAGTCATTTCACCTGCACACAAACACAGTTTTATTTATTCCTTCCCAATCTGTATATCATTTCTTGCCTTTTCTTGTCCTGTTGCACTATCTGGGACTTGTAGTACATTGTTGAAAAATAATGGTGAGAGGGAACATCTTTGCCTCATTCTTGATATTAGTGGGAAAGATTTTTGTTTCTCAACATTAAGTATGATGTTATAGGTTTTTTTGTAGTTATTTTTTTTATCAAGTTGAAGAAGTTCTCTTTATTATTAGTTAGCTGACTTTGTATCATGACTGGGTGTTGGATATTTTTATTTTTTTTTTATTGAAGTATAGTTGACATACAATGTTAAATTAGCTTCAGGTATACAACATAGTGATTCCACAAGTTTTATGCATTATGCTGTACTCTCCACAAGTATAGCTACTGTCTCTCATCAGACAATGCTATTATAATACCATTGACTATATTCCCTGTGTTGTACCTTTCATTTACATTACTTATTCATTCCGTAACTGGAAGCCCACTCTCTTCACCTACTCTCCTTCACCCATTTTGCCTGACCCCCTCTTCTCTGGCAACCATTAGTTTATTCTCTGTATTTTTGGGTCTGTTTCTGCTTTTTATTTATTTGCTTATTCATTTGTTTTTAAGTTCGATGTATAAGTGGAATCATATGGTATTTGTCTTTCTCTGACTTATTTAACATAATACCTTCTGAGAGTCCATTCATGTTGTCACAAATGGCAAGATCTTACTTTATCATGACTGTGTAACATTACGTTGTGTGTGTGTATGTGTGAGTTTTCGTGTGTATGTACGTCACTTGGGTTGCTTCCATATCTTGGCTTTTGTAAATAATGCTGTAATAAACATAGGGGTGCATATATATTTTCAAATTAGTGTTTTAATTTCCTTTGGGTAAATACCCAGTAGTGGAATTACTGGAACTGGATCAAATGGTATTTCTATTTCTAATTTTTTGAGGAACCTTTATACTGTTTTCCACAGTGGCTATACCAATTTGCACTCCCATCCACAGTGCACACAAGGTTTCCTTTTTATCGACATCCTCACTGATTATTCTTTCTTCTGTTTTTAATTTTAGCCATTCTGACAGGTGGAAGGTGATATCTCATTGTGGTTTTGATTTGCATTTCCCTGATGATTAGTGATATTGAGCATCTTTTCATATGTCTATTGGCCATCTGTATGTCTTCTTTGGAAAAATGTCTATTTAGATCCTCTGCCCATTTTTTAATTGGATTATTTGTGTTTTTTTGGTTTTGAGTGTTTTGAATTCCTTATATCTTTTGGATATAACTACTTATCGGCAATATCATTTGCACATATCTTCTTTCATTCACTATCATTTGCAAATATCAACTCCCATTCAGTTGCCTTTTTGTTTGTTGATAGTTTCATTCACTGTGCAAAAGCTTTTTATTTTGTTGTAGTCCCAATAGTTTATTTTTGCTTTTATTTCCTTTGCCTTAAGAGATATACCTAGAAAAATGTTGCTATGACCAATGTAAAGAAAATTACCACCTATGTTTTCTCTTTTTTTTTTGGAGTTTTATGGTTTTAGGTCTTACATTTAGATCTTTAATCTGTTTTGAGTTTATTTTTGGGTATAGTGTAAGAAAGGGATCATTTCATTCTTTTGCATGTTGCTGTCTAGTTTTCCCAGCACCGTTTATTGAAGAGACTGTCTTTTTTCCATCGTATATTCTTGTCTCCTCAGTCATAGATTACTTAACCATATAAACATAGGTTTATTTCTGGGCTTTTTAATCTGTTCTATTGCTTTATATGTGAATTTTTGTGCCAGTACCGTGTTGTTTTGATTCCTACAGCTTTGTAGTATCTCTTAAAATCTGGAATTGTAGTATCTTCAGCTTCGTTACTCCTTCGTAAGATTTCTTTGGGTATTTAGGGTCTCTGTGGTTCCACACAAATTTTAGGATTATTTGTTCTACTTCTGTGAAAAATGCTGTTGGTATTTTGATAGCAATTGTATTAAATCTGTAGATTACTTTGGGTAGTATGGACATTTTAACAATATTTGTTTTTCCAATCCTTGAGCATAAAATACCTTTCTATTTGTGTTGTTTTCAATTTCTTTCATCAGTGTTTTAGTTTTCAGAGTACAGGTCTTTCACCTCCTTAGTTAAGTTTATTTCTAGGTATTTTATTCTTTTTGATGCAATTGTAAATAGAATTGTTTATTTCCCTTTCTACTACTTTGTTATTAGTGTATAGAAATTCAACCAATTTCTGTGTATTAATTTTGTATCCTACAATTTTACTGAATTCATTTATTCTAATAGTTTTTTTGGTGAAGTCTTTAGTGTTTTCTATGTATAGTACCATGTCATTTGCAGATAGTGACAGTTTAACTTCTTCCTTATCAATATGGATGTTTTTTATTTCTTTTTCTTGTGGATTGCTGTGGCTAGGACTTTTCAGCCCTGTGTTAAATAAAAGTGGCAGGAGTGGACATCCTTGTCTTGTTACTGATCTTAGAGGAAAACCTCTTAGTTTTTCACCATTGAGTATGATGTTAGCTATGGGCTTTTCATATATGGCTTTTATTATGTTGAGGTATGTTCCCTTTAAACCCACTTTGTGGAGAGTTTTTATCATGCACAGACTGGGTGTTGGATTTTGTCAAATGCTTTTTCTACATCCATTGATATGATTATATGATTTTTTGTCTTTTAGCCTGTATGATATGATAGATTACATTCATTGATTTTTGAATGTTGAACAAGTGAACCATACATGAGATAAATTCCACTTCATCACAATGTACAAACTTTTTACACATCGTTGAATTATACGTACATTATTATACTTTGTTGAATTCAATTTGCTAATATTTTGCATATTTGTATAGTTACTGGTCTGTAATTTTCTTGTTATGTCTTTGTCTGGTTTTGGTAGTAGGATAATGGTGCTCTCATAGAATGATTGAACAAGTATTCCTTTTACTTCTGTCTTCTAATAGAAATTGTAGAGAATTGGTAAAATTTCTTCCTTAAATGATTGTTAGAATTTACTGTAAACTCATCTGGGTCTGATGCTTTCTGTTTAGAAGATTATTAATTCTTTTTTATTAATTCTTGATTCAATTTCTTTAATTGATATAGGCCTATTCAGATTGTCTGTTTCTTCTTTTGACAGATTGTCATTTCATCTAGATGATCAAGTATGTGGCCATAAAGGTTTTCTTGTATTATATTTCATAATTTAGTTGACTCTTGAACAATGTGGGGGTTAGAGGTGCTGACCCCCTGTGCAGTTAAAAATCTACATATAACTTTGACTCCCCAAAAACTTAACTACTAATAGCCTACTGTTGACCAAAAGCCTTACTGATAACAGAAACAGTCAATCAACACATACTTTGTATATGTATTATATACTCTTTTATTACAATAATGTAAGGTAGAGAAAAAAATGTTAAGAATATCATAAGGAAGAGAACATAAAGTACTGTAATGTATTTATCAAAAAGAAACCCACTTATAAGTGGACCTGCGCAGTTCAAACCCATGTTTAAGGGTCAACTGTCAATCCATTATTAAACTTTTAAGGTCTGTGAAACCTGTAGTGATGTCCCTTCTTTCATTTGTGTATTAGTAATCTGTCTTCTCTTGTTTTTCTTAGTTATCCTGGCTATAAGCTTATCGTTTTTATTGATCTCTTCAAAGAATGAGCTTTTGCTTTTGCTGATTTTTCTCTTTTGACTTCCTGTTATCAATTTTATTTCTGCTCTAATTTTCCTACTTTTTTCTTGTGTTTACTTTGGATTTAATTTGCTCTTTTTTTTTAATTTCCTGAGGCGGAAGCTTACTGATTTTAGATCTTTCTGTTTTTCTAATATATACATTCAGTGCTATAAATTTCCCTTTAAGCACTACTTTTACTACATCCCACGAATTTTGATTAGTTGTATTTTCATTTTCATTTAAACTATTTTTTTTTATTTCTGTTGAGATTTCTTCTGTAATCCATGTATTATTTAGGAGTGTGTTTTTTAATCTCCATGTATTTTGTAATTTTCCAAATGTCATTTTGCTATTGATTTTTAGTTTAATTTCTGGTCTGATAGCACACATTGTATGATTTCTGTTCTTTATAATTTGTTAAGGTAGATTTTATGGCCTAGAATGTAGTCTGTCTTGGTAGATACTCCATATGCTCTTGAGATGAATGTGTATTCTGCTGTTGGATGAAGTAGCATTTGGATAGCAATTATATTGAGTTGGTTGAAGTTGCTGTTGAGTTCAACTGTGTTAAAGTAGAATTTTTGTCGACAACATATAGTTGGGTCTTGTTCTTTGATCCACTATGACAATGTCTGTCTCAACGATTTGTTTAGACCATTGATGTTTTAAAGTGATTATTGATATAGTTGTATTAATATTACCATATTTGTTACTCTTTGTTCTTTGTTCCTGTTTTTGTCTTTGACTATTTTTCTGCCTTTTCTGATTTTAACTGAGCATTTTATGATTCCATTTTCTCTCCTTTCTTGGTGTATGAAATATGTATTTCTATTTTTTCCCCTTTTTTCAGTGGTTGTCCTGGAATTTGCAGTATACATTTACAACTAATCTGTATCCACTTTCAAATAACACTGTTCTGCTTCACAGGTAGTACAAGTGCTTTATAATAACAAAAATTTGAATTTCTCCCTCTAGTTCCTTGTATCATTTCTGTCATTCATTTCACTTATACATAGGCTGTAGTCATTGAATACATTGTTATGACCATTATTTTGGACAAACTATTATCTGTTAGATCGATTAAGTTGAAGTTTTTATTTTACCTTCACTCATTCCTCTCTAGTGCTCTTTCTTTATGTACATTCAAGTTTCAACCTATATCATTTTCCTTTTCCTAGGACAACTTTTTGAGATTTATTTTTTAAAGAGAGACAGCATGAGTGGTGGGGAGGTACAGAGGGAGAGAGAAAAAGAGAACTTCCAGCAGACTCCCTACATGGGGCTCAATCTCAAAACCCTGAGATCATGACCTGAGCCAAAATCAAGAGTAGGAAAACCGCCTGAGCCACCTAAGTGCCCCTCTTGGAACAACTTTTTAAAACGTTTCTTGCAAGGCAGTCCTACTAACAACAAATTCCCTCAATTTTTGTTTGAAGAAGTCTTTATTTCTCCTTCATTTCTGAAAGATAGTTTCAGAGAATACAGAAATTTAGGTCGGTGTTTTTTCTCTCTCAACACTTTAAATATTTCACTCTACTCTCCTTGGTTGCATGGTTGCTGAGGAGTTATCTAATATAATTCTTATTTTTGCACCTCTACAGTGAACTGTATAAGTCCTCTGACTTCTTAAAAGGTTTATTTATTTAATTTTTTTTTGGTCTTTGCTTGTCTGTAGTTTGAATATGATGTGCCTAGAGGTAGTTTTTTGCCAGGTATCCTACTTGATGTTCTCTGGGCTTCCTGGATCTATAGTTTGGTGTCAGACATTAATCTGGAGAAATTCTCAGTCATTATTTCTTCAAGTATTTCTTCTATTCCATTCTCTTTTCTCCTTCTGGTATTTCATTTGCACATATATTACACCTTTTATAGCTTCCATAATTCTTGGATATTCTCTTGTTTCTTTTTTTTTCATCAGTCTTTTTTCTCTTTGCTTTTTCATTTTGGAAGTTTTTATTGGCAAATAATTAAGCTCAGGAATTTTTTTCTCAGTCATGTCTAGTCTAACAAGCCCATCAAAGGTATTCTTTATTTCTGCTATAGTGTCTTGATTTCTGCCATTTCTTTTTGAGTGTTAGAATTTCCATCGCTCTGCCTATGTTGCCCCTTTCTTGAGTGTTGTCTATTTTGTCTGTTAGAACCCTTAGCATATTAATCATAATTTTAAAAAATTTCTGTTCTGACAATAGCAGCATTTTTGCTGGTTCTCTGGTTCATTGATGCTTATTCAGTTTCTTCAATTTGTGTTTTGTCTTTTAGTATGCCTTATAATAGTTTTGATTTTATTTTGTTTTATTTTGATAGATGGACATGATGATCTGCATAAAAGGAACTATGGTAAATAGGCCTTTGGTGATGTAGTAGTAAGAGTATAAGAGGCCAGGTGTTCTTTGGTCCTATGATTAAGTTGTAGTCTTTTAGTTAGTCTGTGTTACTGGACTGTGAACTTCACAGTTGCTTTTTAGTAACCTTCCTTCCCTTCAAGTAATATAGGATGGCTGAGAGGGCTGGAGTTGGGTATATCCCTTCTTCCAGCTCAGTTGGGTTCTGAGAAACCTGTCATAGTTTAGGCTCTGGTAAAATAGTTTCTCTTAAAGGCAGGACTTGTTAAGAAGTACAGAATATTCTGGCATATTCAAAATAGCTACTTTTCCCTTCCTCCTGCCACATGCACAAGATTTTCCTCAGGTCTTCATTGTGAGAACCTGGTATGGCTTCTGGAGGTAAAGTCACAAAAAATGTAAGGGTCCCTCAATGATTGTGTTTTCTGGAGTATTTAACTCTCAGGCTTGTCCACACTGTCCTAGAAATTCATCATTTACATTTCCAGTATCCTTACCCCAGCACTGGTTCCTGTGGAGGTTTCTGCTTATTGGTTTCTTTGTATCCAGCTTGTCTGTCTCTCCAGTTTGGGGGTCAGTGGTTTGTCTTATTGCTATGGTCTAAATGTTTGTGTCCTCCCCAAATTCATATGTTGAAATTCTAAGAGGTGGAGCCTTTGGGAGGTACTTAGGTCGTGAAGGTGGAGACCTCATGAGTAGAATTTGTGTCTTTATAAAAGAGGCCTCACAGAGCTTACCCACCATCTTCATATGAGGACGTGAGAAGGTGTCAGTTATGAACCAGGAAAAGACCCCTCACTTAACCATGCTGGGTGCCTTGATCTTGGACTTTCCAGTATCCGGATTGAGAAATAAATTTCTATTGTTTATAAGCTATCTAGTCTCTGATATTTTGTAATAGCAGCCTAAACAGATGAAGACACTTGTGATCTCACATCTCAGAAGGGTCTAAGAAGAGCTGTTATTGGACTGGAAAACAGACCATTATCGCCCTTTTATAATCTGTTCTCCATACTGTGGCCGTACTGGTCCTCAAAAACATGAATCTGATTTTGTCATATTTCTAGTGGAAACTTCCCATTTATGTTAGGATAAAATCCAAACTCAGTAATTTGGATAACAAAGCCTTTGTTATCTAGCCTTAATTTCTCTCTCTACATTGATCTTTTGCATTTTTCACCTTAACTTCTGTGTGCAGCTATTCTGAACTGATTTCCATTTTCAGTGTTCTGTATTCTCTTTCCTCCCTTTTCCTCTTAACCTGTTTGGTTCTCACTCATTTTTCAAGGTTTAAGTTAGAAACCATCTCCCTGGACAGCCCACCTTGACTCTCCCAAAATCTGTTCAATGTGACCTTCCTTAGTGTCTGAAAATATAGGATCATGACTAATTAGCATAGTAGATACAATTAAAGGCCTTAGGTGTAATCAGTTGGCAGCCTTAAATATTTAGGTGCTTGTAGTTGTTATGAAGGAGTCCTTAGAGCTTTTGCTAACAGTGTTTCTGACAATTAAGCTCTCATGTGGAAAAGTTACATTAGGGAGGATATTTTTTGAAGGGTATATAATCCATTTATTCAGAATGTTCAGAGTTTATTCTTACAATCAGAGGAGCAAATCCATGCACCTGCCAATTAGTTATTTGCAAGAATTAGTGCTAGCCAAAATAAATCTCAGTGGTTTCTCTGGTATTCCTTGATCCCAAACTTTTTAGACATTGGGAAGGACCATTTAATTTAATAAATTGACAGTCTGACTTACATAACAACCTCATGTGTGTTTGATTGATGTGAGTTAGAGGCTACTCTCCTGTGCATACACTGCATCAAGTTTTTGAAGTTGTAATGCATGTTGAGATCTGCATTCTGTTAGAGATCCTCATTATCTCATTAAGTCCGTTACATGGTGATTATACTAAGGTCCACCTGTTCTGTCAGCAGTGACAGAGGTGTGAGGTGGTACCTTTGGTCCTCTTTTCCTCTTCTCCCTCACCCCGTTCATCGGCTTGGGTTTATACGTTTACTACACTTAACAGTGCTGTTACGCTCTGTAATCATCCATGCACGTGTCTATTACATATTTCTCAATTCTGAACGGTTCTTAGTAAATCCCAGCTGGTGCTAATGAGAATTGTTATTGTAGGGCCTTGACTGTGCAATATAAGGTTTTGTTCATTGGTAAGACCTGTTGAATTTCCTTATTAATAATCAGTATTTAGTTTTGTTTTGGATTTTTTTGTCAAAGGAAATGTGATTAAATTCTAGTATGTCTGGTAGTAGCTTTGTAATTGACCTGCTACGTTAACAAAAGGAACATAATAACTTATCTTCCTTTGCCTGTTTCTTCAGATATGGGGATTGTGATCACTACCTACCTGCTGATGTTGCTTAAAAACATTAATATTTTAAAATACCAAGATACATTAGAAATATCCCATTTGTTATGGGTAAAGAGCGTAAAGAGTTTTTTTGTTTCATAGAGGTTTTAAACTTCATGTGAGGAATGGGTTTTTATTTTGTTTCTTTATTCCCAATTCCTTTCAGTATGTTTTCCATATAAAATGTAAATATTGTTTAAATTACACAATTGTGTATTTGATGAACTGCTTTAAATAATCTTATAACTTGCTTCCCAGATCTTGTATATTTCATTATTGGAGAGAAAATGAACATGGTTGTTGAAGGAGGAAAAGAAATGATTTGAATATAATTAATTTTAGGGTACGGTAATTCAACAAGTAATGAATTCTGAAGCAAGCATTTTATATTTTGAAACAGACATAATTTTTCGTGTTATAGAGTACACAGTCTTTTAAAAGTAATAAAGTACTTGGGGATAGGTAAAGAGTTTTACAACTATATTTTT
Source organism: Callorhinus ursinus (assembly GCF_003265705.2). Lineage (NCBI taxonomy): Eukaryota > Metazoa > Chordata > Mammalia > Carnivora > Otariidae > Callorhinus > Callorhinus ursinus. The sequence continues at coordinate 101,910,149 of NW_027397066.1, forward strand.
TAAAAATCAGTTCTTTAGGTGCTGGGAACGTAGCTGACCGTGTTCTGGCTCAGCTCTTAACAGAAATGGATGGCATTGAACAGTTAAAGGATGTGACAATTTTGGCAGCTACTAACCGCCCAGATAGGCTAGACAAGGTAAGAAAGAAAGCAGTACGAGTGTTGTAAAATCAGAACTGGATTATTTGATTATGTGAGCTTTTTTTCATTTAGTAATTACAAATTACTTTGTAATCACTTTTTCATTTAGAGGATCCTGAAAATCTTAAAGGAAATGAAAAGAACAGTAAAGCTTCTATGTTTTTATTGCTTATGGTTTGGTATTAATGAAACTATTTTGTAACCCCTTGAATTTCCCCCCCCCCATTGCATCAGACTTTCAGATGGAGAATTGAAGTTCTGAAATTCTTTTTTTGTTTGTTTATGTCATCTGATTTATTTTTGAGAAGTTTTTCCCATTTTCATTCATACTAAGGTAAATTTCTGGATATTTAGGACAAGTTAGACTGAAGTTATTATTAACAACTTTTTAGAATTCTTTGTCTGCAGTTGGTTTCAAAGTGATTAGAATAAGAGTGACAATGGATTTTATCTAAGAAATTACTTAGCCTGTAGCATTAAACTAAGCTATACAGTTGCAAAATTAACCCTTTCAAGGTATTGCTACCACTTTTTCTCCCTAGGTCAGAGTTTAATAAAGGGAATTCACTAAATTTTAAATGTCTAATTTCTACCTAATGTACAATTTTTTGCAAGGATTTAAATTAAGAGTAAAAATTTTCTCCTGTAGCATGAACTAATTTTTCTTTTTTCTGTTCACATTATTGCTCATATAAATGACCTTATGAGCTCCTCTCTCCTTCCCTGTGCATATATATACCAACTTTTAATTTTGAAAATGGGATTTAGAAAAAATCCTTGCAAAGATATGAAAGAAGCTTTTATGTGGAAAGCAAGCTTTGCTTTCATTCAATTAGGTATTTTACTATGCGATAAAGACCTTTGAGTCAAATACAGGTGAGAAAGCTTTGGACTTTAATAAATTGTTCACTTTCTGATACAGTATTTTTTTAAGAAGAAAGGTGTGTTCTGAGCACTTACAGGATCTGGGTCTATGCTCAGATACCTTTGATGTCTATGGGGAAAAAAAAAAAGATAGTAGGACTGTATTTTAACAAGTATCATAGAAAGTACTAAAAGAACCCTAGAAGTTACCTAATCCCACCTTTCAGTTTTACAAATAAAGGTGCTGAATCCAGAAAAAAAAACTCCTGGTAAGAATATATTATATTTTATGATATTTTCTCCTGGTTACCCCATGGCTAATGAGCTCTAAAATTTCTTTGGTTTCCTTCTCTACAATGCCTAATCTAATAGTTGTCTTCTTTGGTTTCTTAATAGAGTGTGTCTTCACTGTTAGATACATTTCTTGAAATAGGGCTTTTGGGTTTACAATAAACTTCTCTGGGTTCATCTAAATCAAGCCATATGATTCAGTTTGATTGGTGCTTGTATTAGTTTTCTCTTGCTGTGTTACAGATTACCTCAAATTTAGCAGTTTTACACAACACCCATTTATTAGTATTTCTATAGGTAAGTCAAAATCTGGGAACGGCACGACAGAGTTGTCTGTTCCAGAGGCTCACTACAGGCTAAAAACAGGGAGTTGGCAGGACTATATCATTGTCAGGAGCTGGTATTCTTCCCATCCAAGTATTACCCAGGGCTGGTATTCCTTTTCTAATCTCACATGATTGGGTCAGAATTCATTTCTTGTGATTGTAGGCCTAAGGACTAAATTTCCTTACTGGCTGTCAGCTGGGAGCTACTGTCGCTCCTAGAGACCCCCACATGGCCTCTAACATCTTCAAAGACAGCAGTGAGAATTGCCATCATATTTTATCCCTCTTATGCTTTAAAATTATGTTTCCAGGAAAAGCCCAGTGTCTTTTAGTGTCATCTAATCAGGTTAGGCCCAACAAAGGAAAATCTCTCCACCTTCAAGTTAGTGGTTTCAGGACCTTAATTAATTACATTTGCAAAAGCCCCTCACAGTAGCACCTAAATTAGCATTTGATTGAATAACTGGGAGAAGGTGTGAGTCCACTAGGGGACCAGAATCTTGTGACTCTACTAGAAGTCTTCCTACCACAGTGCTCTTCAGCTTCTTCCCCCCACTACTCTCAATTCTGTTCCAAGTCCTAAGAACAACTTCTGACTTCCTGGGAGACCAGCTTATCCTTGCCTGTCATATAATTGACTTTGAACCAGCTCCTCTGAAATGTTCTGGTTCTGTGGAATCTGCTGTTTTCTCAGATGCTGCATTTCTTTGCCTTGCCTTGTCCAAATATATCTTTCTTCAAATTATACATATAATCTCTCTTAAAATAGAAAAGGATAAATAAATTTAAACTCCTGTTGTAAAGGATACATTTTTTCATGTTCTTTATATGTGTAACACTTGATAGGTTTGTTACTTAATTCAGTGGAATTGTTGATTTATAATCTGTTTCGCTTACTTCCCCCCCCCCGTAAGACCTAAACTGAGTTGTGTTTTACAGTAGATCTAATTTATCCTAGTTTTTTACCAACACCTGGTACAAGAGACCTTTAGAAATTTTAAAGATTAACCTAGAGATTAGACGTTATTCTTGGGCCACTGTAAGGTTTGGGGCCTTTTTTAAAAGCTCAGCTTTCTAAAGTCAAAACCTCCAAGGTGATTGTAGAGAGTTTCCATTCTCTTTAGGATAAGTTTAGTCTGTGGATATCTTGGATCTCTTGGAAAAAATACTTAACTGGATTTTGGGCAGAAGTTGTTTCCAAAGACAGGAGATTTAAGGGATAGAAGTGGTTTTTCTTTTTTTTTTTTACATTTCAAAGATTTTGCATTGTTTTCCTGTTTCTTGCCTGGTGATAATATTTGCCTTAGGAAGGCATATGCTCTGTTTCATTAACAGCAACTCGTAAGTGAGTCTTCAACATCACAGAGTTTCAGAAATTGAAGTTTGGGAAATATCTTGCCAAACTTCTAGCCATGTTTTTTTATCCTTTATAAAATGTTACCTTGAATTCATCAGTTCTGAAAATGTGATTGTACAAAATAAGTGTTTTAAGTATCAATATTAATTCACACTGTTAATACCTTGATTTATTGACCTCTTTAAGATGTTTCAGAGAGAAGTATAAACATATGCAAACATACAATATGTATATATCCATATTTATATGTATGCTTGTATGTCTGTATGTATATGCATTTACACACATACTTTGATTAGTTTTTGAATATTAGAAATCCAACTTTTTTTAACCAACTAATTTTGGATGAGCACATTTAAATTAAGATATTGAAAGTATTTGCTAACTAGATACAAAGACTTATTTTCACTAGGTCAGGGAGATCTAAAGGTTTTTAATTTAGTATTCAAATTTTTCAAAATTTATAATGTTTAATTTGTAAAGGATTAAATAATAAAATTATTCCTGGTAGCAAAACATAAAATTGGTAAATGGGAAAAAGCATTTTTGAGTGGTGTAAGAATGGTTTCAAGATCATCAAATGATGTGCTATGCTTTCAAGTACAACTTTGAATTTAGTACATTGCACCAGGGTCTAAATGTTCTGCCTACTGTATTCTGTAATTGTGCAAAAAAAAAAAAAAACAAAAACCCAAAACTTTAAATAATCAGTGATTTTTGTAAAAAAAATTCTTTTCTGTTTCAAGTAGAATTCCATATTTGTGTGGAATATGGATTTTTTTTAAGATTTTATTTATTTATTTGACAGAGAGAGAGAGATCACAAGTAGACAGGCAGGCAGAGGGAGAGGGAGAAGCAGGCAGCCTGATGCAGGGCTCGATCCCAGGATGCTGGGATCATGACCTGAGCCGAAGGCAGACACTTAACTGACTGAGCCACCCAGGTGCCCCGGATTTTTTTTCTTAATTGTACTTTTGTTACTACTCATATGATACATACTATATCAAAAGTCATTTTTCTTTGCAGATTTTTTCCTCTGAAGAACTATTTTAGAGCATTATTTGTATATTATTTAATACTACTATAAAACAAAAGTTTCAGTGCATGTGTGATTATAACATGGTGTTTGTTCAAAATGTGTCCTGAAGGTCCCGGTAGAAACAAAACAATCTTAAGAGACAATACAAAAACAAAAAAACTTCCTGTTATGAAATGAATAGACAGTTTCCACCACCTGCCTTGTCTGGAGGAAACTGTGATAGGAAGAGTATGGGTGACAGAAGAATTAAATTTCATGTGCTGCTAAAAAGTAGAGATTTTAAATTAAAAATTTAATTAAAAAAAAAGACTGTTCTAGTGTCAAAGAAGTAATACATTTGGTATAACTTTGGCTAAATTTAATTAGGGTGTTTGGCCTTGTAAATTAGCTGGCATACTTTACCATCCTGTTGTCTGTTAACCCACAACCTCTATGTCATGGTGACCTTAAGTTAGTATGTCAAAAGGGTGAGAATTCTTGGACTGCCAGAGGAGTGAAATTGACATCATTGTGTGACCCATGTGTTGTGTGTATTTATTGTCTTTTATGGACAGTATTTCAATTTCATGTAGTTTGGGGAAACTAAAGCTAGAGTTTCTTGGGGATTCTGGTGATTCAGCAAAGGAAGTAAGACAAATAGCTCAAGAATCACATTGTTCTATTTCCTGCTATTTCATATTTACATGTCAAATACATTAGTTGTGATGTAGCACACTAGGCTAAGTAAAGTGATTGCGTGTGGTTCCTGGTGGTATCCTGAAGTCTCCATAGACATTTATGCCTTACCCTCTCCTTCAGCTGATAAGTGAGGGAAGAGAAGTCATATCCTCAAGTGTCCATTTTACATAAGAATGACAAGATGTGAAGGATAGAAGAAGATTAATGAGATTGTATAATGTCAAGTTGACACATTGTCTTTAGATGGATGATGGTCTGGATTTCCTCAGCATCGAGAGAATTTAGAATAGCAAACAACTGAATTTTTATTGATGCCCAAATAACAAAGAGCCCAAGCTGTAGGAGTTTATATTGTTCTCTGTTAGGCTGTTGATTATGTAGCCACTTTAGAAGAATATAATGTCCAATCCATGGCATTTCATGCATTTGTGTTGAATATTAAGAAATGGTCATGTCTTCTTTCCCAGACATTAAAAAAACCTCAAAATAGTTTAGTTTTATGAATATTTTTTAATTTAGTCATTTGGTTACTTTTAGTACTGATGCCTAGTATATAACAGGCTTTCAATAATTATTACTACTATAAAGTATATAGCCTATCAACCTAGTTTTCTTATAATAGTAAATTGGTAGAATTTTGAAAATTCTGCTCTGAGTTATCTATGGAAAAGATTGTTCAATTGAGAAAAATTTTGGAAGTTATATAGAAATATTCAATAATTCAGGGTTCAGAATCATTTTCTAACTTAGTATGTTTAGCTCATGGATATGATAAACTGGCATTAATTTTCCTTCCAGTTTTCCTGGAAGAGGAAATGTGCTTGATGGGCTAAATATGACATAACATTTTTATTTCTTAAATATTGCAAATTAAAAGTTGGTTTTATGGATATCTTTGTAACATGGGAAAAACTTAATTAGCATGTTTAGAAATGTTGGCAAATGAGAAGCTAAATATATGTGGCTCCCAATTTTCAAGTGACTTGGGTTCCAAAAATACCTTTAGAAGAGTACAGGTATGTTTGTGGATGGCTTTTCTCCTTACCTTTTGTAGTTGTAAGTGCCATTCTTTTAATATTGCTGTTCTCAGCTAAGTTGGAACTAAAAAACAAGCTGCTTGACCTAACAGACAATCCTTAATATTAATTAATATTAACAATTAATATTAATCCTTAGTATTGTTTATTAAAATGATGTGGAGAGTCTTGGGGATTATAAGGTGAACTGCAATGTGGTCAGGCCTGGAAGGCCTCCTCCAAGTTCATCTCCCAGTTTCATCTTTACCTTCATTTTACAGGACTCTCAGAAGTGGTTTTATCATTATCGATAGGTGTTTGTGTGTTTGTTTTGTTTTTTTAAAGCTCTAAGTGTTTTCACCATACCTATTATGGTAGCAGCTCTAAGGGTTTCAGCTTTGGGGATGGATGACTGGGAGAAATGACAAGAGGAGTGGGTCAGATGTTGTATGTATATATGGGTCATACCTCATTTAGATGCTAATCGGTAAAGGCTGTTTATCCCAGCGGTCAGCAAACTGGCCAACTACTTGTTTTTGTACCTCTTGTGATCTAAGAATGGTTTTTATATATTTAAATGGTTGAAAAATATGAAAAAGAAAAATTATTTTGTGAGATGTAAAAATGAGATGAAATTCAAATTTCAGTAAGTAAAACTATTGGGATACAGTTACCCTAATTTATTAATGTATTGTCTATGACTTCACTTGTACTACTGTAGTAGTTACAGTATTGTACAGTATTTATGGCCCATAAAGCCTAAATTATTTACCATTTGGATCTTTACAGAACAAATTTACAGACCATTGATCTGTCCTTGTAGGCTTTTAGAAGTTTTAGTAATGTCTCTTAATGTGTGTCCTTCATAGATGAGTCACAACGTTTTTCTAAAGATTGTTTAAATATATTGCATTAATTTTCTAGGGCGCCTGGGTGGCTCAGTTGCTTAAACATCTGCCTTTGGCTCAGGTCATGATCCCAGGGTCCTGGGATTGGGTCCTGTGTTGGGCTCGCTCTTAGCTGGGAGCCTGTTTCTCCCTCTCCCTCTGCCCGCTCATTCTCTCTCTCTCTCCCTCTCTCTCTTAAATAAATAATAAATAAAATCATTAAAAACATATATATTGCATTAATGGCTTAAAATAAATAATAGGAAGGTTTTGTTCTTTCAAGTACATTCCATCTTGAGAGTTCTTTTAATATTTAACCTTTTAAAATATGTTTTTTTGGACTAAATAATTATTATTTTCAATTGAATGACTCACCAAAATCCATAAATCTAGAAATGCAGTTTTTTAATTGTATGAATCTTGTATTTCTTCATGGCACTTGAATCTTAAAGTTTCATTGGTTTTTAGTTTTTTTATAATTGTGAGTTGAATGTCCTTTTTAGTATTATCATAGGAATTTTCAGGCTGAGATATTTAAATTTTAAGAAATTAAGATTCTATGTTTAGATGTTTGGGGAATAATATTTGATTTCAACACGCAAATAGGAGTACATTTAATCTTCTGTTAGAGAAAGTGCAAATAACAGTGCGTATTGCCCTTGACACCCAGGTTGTGAAAGAAATTAATTTTTTCAAGATTGGAGAGAACTTGGAAGGCTTTGATAGTATAGTTATCCTTCTGATACATTGTAAAATTTCTACCCATCACTTCTCCATCCTTTGCTTACTCACCAAACTGATGGGAGAGTGGAGATTTATTATCTCATGAAATAGACTACTACATCTTTGTCTCAGACTATTTTTAGGAATTTTGTTGTTCTACTGAACCAGCTGCTGTGTGTCTCCCCAAAGCTTCAACATACCAGCCGGAAGTACAGTTTTTAATCCTTCTTCTAATATGGTTCTTCTTTATTTTTGAAAACTATTATGTGTTTTATCTTTACATTCTATCTCGCCAACTAGTCTTCTCTTCTCTAGGCTTGACATCTTGTTTTATTTTGTCTTTGGCATTCTTATCCTTTTTTTTTCCCCCTCTGAACTGCTGTCCATTTGTTCCTTTCTCTCTGAAATTATGGCATCCACAGATGAATATACTGTAATAGGTTGTAGTCTGATGCCTTTAATCTGAATACCATGTCTTCTGCTAATGGATTGCAGGATTGTGTTAGTTTATTTGCCAGCTGAATCACACTGTGGACTGCTGTTGAATTTAAAGTCATCAAGAACAAAACAAAAACAAAACCAAGAAGCCCAAGTCTTTCCTCAGAATCTTCTGCTAAGTTATAGCTTCCCCGCCTTGGGCTTGTGTTATTAATTTGATTTAAGTCTTAGAAGTTGAGCCACAGTGCGATTAGATCTAGAGGTCTTCCTTCAATTTCAGCTCCTCTGAGCTTTTCCTACTTTTCATATGCTTCCCAGAGATTTGTTTTTCCTTAAGTCCAAGTGGTTTCCCAATAGTTTCTGCTAGCCAGCTGCTAGGGCTTTCATCCTTAGAAGTAGAGGAATTAACTCTTACAGAATTTATCATATTAGATCAGATCTTTCTGATTTGTCATTTGTGGGATTCTTTTTCTGCCATTCCCTATGTGTGTCTTATATGTATTAATAGTAGAGGCATTATATATCTTAATTATCAAGAAGAATTTCTGTATTCTGTAGCTTTCTGACTTTTTGAAAAATAGTTTAACCTACATAATTTAAGAAAGTAAAATTCACCTAATTTACCTTAAGAATACATATTCTGAAATGCTTTCTGTTTTCTCCAATGAAAATAGACAAGATAAGACTTAAATTATATTCAATGAAATTTAGAAATGAAATTATTTAAAAGTACTTTTTTAGCTTTAAAACGGTGCTGAAATATGTAGTTAATGCCCTCATCACTTCCACTTTTACAGCTGCAGTTTCATGAATCTGTGATACTACAGGTATTGTATTGTATGAGGAGTTGTGTGATTTTCTTCTTTAAACATTTTGTTTATAGTGTTTTGGCCTCAGGCCTTCCCAAACCTTAGCATTTCTAGATGAGTTTTTGGAGTATGCATAGCATTGGAGAGGGGCCTTTGCATCATGTAAGCAGTTTAACTGGAGAAATGAGTCTAGAGGAAAAGGAGATTGGCACACGTAATGGATGCCAAAGATGATAGGGACTAGAATGTTATATGTAGAATGTGATAGAAAGGCCTGAAATTGATAGCGAGAAATGAGCAATGGGAGAAATGAGGCAGACAGACACAGATTTGGGGATCTTTGTTTCTCATTCTAGCTCTGTTGCTCACAAACTGTGTATCCTCTGAAATTATTTAGCCTCTCTGGACAACTATTTCTGAACCTGTCAAAAATGTACTAGATAATTTGGGATATGTCATTAATGACCCAAAATTCTCTTATGTTGTGACTTAGAGACAGATAATAATAGATTTTCCAAATGCTACATAAAAGGATGCTATTTACCAAACAAATTTCTGAGTTTTTTTTTTTTAAGGCTTTTTCAGGTGTCACCTCCCCAAACTTTCATGTTGCTGAAAAGTTCTTTTCTTCAAACATGTTATAAAGCAAGCAAATATCCAGGTGTGCAAAAATGACTTTTCTTTTTAACCACTTGATTGTCAGAAAAGGGGGAAAAGCCATAAATCAGCCTTAAGGCTGCTGTTGTGTAATAAAAACTTCGGTTGACAGTTGAAGAACACCTTAACTTTTTCACTGAAAATTTATTACTCTTAGAAAAAGGAAAACTTGTTGAGCTGCATATTTTCTCCTTTCACAGATGTCTGATCAGTTTTACAATATCTGTAATGTTTTGGTCTACTTAATATGCTGTTTTTTTAAAACTTCAAATGAATGTAAAAATGATTTTGAGTTAGAGCAGAAATGTCTAAATATATGATTATTTAAAGTTGAGTCACTTTTAAATTTGAAAAAGCTTCTTCACATGTATTTTTAATGCTCCTAGGATCTCATATTTGATGTTCAGTGTAGCCAAAAACTAAATCTGAAGCCCTGTATTGAATGTTTAAGGTCATTTGTAGAAGGGCTAATTTGGGGATTATTTTTTAAGTGCATAGAGAGTATTAACAATACTGTGCCATTTTGGTGCCTGGCATTCTATTCAGAGAGAGAGAGAGAGAGAGAGAGAGAGTGTGTGTGTGTGTGTGCGCGCACTTTTGGAAGGGGTATGCAAAAGTATCAGAGAGGTACGTAATAAAAGAAACCTCAGTTCTTTTCTTTAGGATATGTATGATCTAATAAGAAATACAGGCAAATTTTGAAGCATTATTATCATAAAACATGCACAGTCTACACCTTGTTTGCAATATTGTACTGGCATATACATTCACCGTAGATTTGGAAAAAAATGGATCTTCAATCTAATAGCCTCTGGTCTCTATTATGTGTTGGGCTGCGTGAATTTGGTATTGCAGTTACTTTGTTTGGACACAAGGTGGTGATACTTACCTGAAATGTTTTCTGAGTGCTGCATCTGCTCCCTTTAGAGGCTTCCCCTCCTCCATCCGGAGGATGAGTGGCTTAAGGAAATGAGTGGAACTGGCTTTGCTTTAAAAAAATAATAGTTGAAATTTGTGTGTGTGTGTCCTACTGTATATAATTTATTTAACAAATTGTGATTTAATATTAAGTGTAGGTTTATGTAAGTTTGGGTTGGGGTGAGGTAGGAACATTGAGAAAAGGGAAAGTTGAACAGCAGAGAGGGAACTAGCAATCATTAGGTATATACTCGGCCCTTGTGTGCTGAGCGATATGCTTATCATCTCTGATTCTAGTCAGTTATAAGCATATGTATTTTACACAGTGCCATTGTATTCCTTAGCTCAATAAATTGTGTAATATTAGTAGTGCTGTGTATGTTCTCTCTTGTAAAAACTATGGTATACCATCAGCCAGTGCAGTAGCTTTTTTTTTTTCAAAGTTTAAGTGAACTTATCAATCTTTTTTAATAAAAAGTTTACTATATAGTTAAATGTACACTTAAATATGTAGCAGTTCTACTCCTAGGTATTTATCCAAAAGAAATGAAAACATTTGTCTACACAAAGACCTGTAAGTAAATGTTTATAGCAGCTTTATTCATAATCACTAAACAGCCCCAAATATCTGTCTATCAACTGATGAATGGATAAAGAAATTCTGTTATGTTCATACAATGAAATGGCACTTAGCCATAAAAAAAGAAATACATTTCTAATATATGCAGTAAGATGAAAGAATTTTAAAAGCATTATGCCAGGTGAAAGAAGCCAAACACAAAAGGTCACAGAATATGCTGACTGATTCTATTTATGCGACAGTCTGGAGGAGGCAGGACCACAGGGACAGAAATCAGATCCGGGAGTTGGGGGGAAGGTATTGACCACAAAGTGCCATGAGGAAACTTTTGGGGATGATGGAAATATTCTACATTTTGGTTGTGGTGGTGATTAAAGGACTACATGTGTTTGACCCAAAACTCTTCTAACTATAAAACTAAACTTGGTGAATTTTACAGTATGTAAAACATACCTCAATAAACCTGACGATTAAACACACTTGAAAAAAAACCTTTTTAATTGTAAATGCAAAGGAAAATGTCAGCTCTGCTTCAGCAACAGTTTCTCTTCACTTGGAGGTAAAGCATTTTGCATCTCAGCTCTTTCCCAGCCTTTGCTTATCTTTTGATAACCCATTTACACAGACCTCTTTGTCACTGCCTTAGTAGTAGACTCAGAACTACCCTAGCAAAGATTGTGCTTTCAAGCATTGCTACCCAGCTTTCAGTGCAGAAGGAGGTAGAATTTTAGTGCTAAAGATTCTTAGAGAATTTGGCTGGCAAACTAGAGATTTTACAAATAAATCTTCTAGAGAAGTTATTCAGTAACAAAAGTCAGTTTGTTATGCATATATTAAGGACAGTTTCCAGTCTGGTTCTTATTCTAATAAAATATAGCTAAAATTATTAAAATATACTTTTATCCACCCCCCCTTTCCTGTGCTAGATTATACTTCTGTCTCCTGGAAGGGACAGTGCATGTGAACCAAACAAGTGCTTTGGATCATTATGTTGCATATCAAGTAATAGTGTTTACCTTTTAGCAGCTTTTCAATCTATTAAGCCAGTAAAATCTATGGCCTGAAGGTTATGTTTGATGACAGACTTATTCAGAAGTATGTTTTGTTATGGAAAAAATGCTAAGCCAATTATAATACTAGTGCCTTTTGGAAATCTTGATTCTGAAGCTTCTTTTTTTTTTTTTAACTGAAGTACCAAAAAAAGCATATTTTAAGATAAAAGCAAGAGACAGTATATTTTATCGAAGTAGAAAGGTGAAGAAAATTGAATATTAATGTTTGAGAAGCACACTTAGGATACTTTTGGATATTCAGGAGTTCTTCATTAATTCCATATTTTCAGGCTTAATGATGTATTTGCTTCCTCTTGATGAAATATAGATGTGTTTTTTCAAAGGCCAAGTAGAAGGCTCATATTTTATTAAAAGTAGTATCCTATGAGGTAGTCATAGGTCATTACTGCTGAGGAACTGTTACTTGGAAAGATTTAGTAAATGGCCTAATTCAGTGGAGCTGGCAGTGTAACAAATCCAAGCAGTTTAATTTCAGAACTCATACTTTAAACCACTAAACTAAATAAATTCTTAAATTCTGTGATGGACTTAATGTCTTTGAATTGATTGTATATTTAATATTTTGATCAGCTTTTGCTTTGTATTTATAAACTTGACTTCCATCTCTGACATTTGCATTGTATATCAGATGACTGGTAGGCCTCTGTATGTGTTCTCTCTCATAAAAACTATGGTATACCATCAGGCAGTGTGGTAGCTTTATTCACAGTTTAAGTGAAGTTATCAGTTTTCACTTAACAAGCAAAAAGGGAGAAAATGAAAGAGGGAAAGGAGAGAAGGAAGGAGAACTGGAGTTTGTGTGTGTTGTTGTTGTTGTAGTTATGTTTTGTTTACTCGATTTAGTTGATTAGAATTGAAAAAGTAAACATTAGCAAATAATAAATTTACTTTTATATATCTAGGAAAACTTAACAGAAGATTTAAAGCAATTAGATAGATACAGAATAAACTAAGCAGAGATTAGAAAACTTCTGTGCTCTCTGCCTGTTTTTGTAAATAAAGTTTTATTGGAACATAGCCACACCTATTGTTGTATAGACCATTTAACCAACAAGATAAAAATATTTGCTCTCTGGCCCTAGGAGAAAAAGTTTGCCAACCCTTGAACTAAATTTTGGATTAGTACTATTCAGATAAACTGTTTATTGGCTTAGAATGAGTCATCCACCAAATATTTATTGGGCACCTGCTATGTGCCAGCCAATGTCCTAGGTGATGGAGAGGCAAAAAGAAACATGTCCTACAAAAATGTTTGACTTTCTTTTTTATTAACAATTATAACACAGGTTACAAAATGCTAGGAATTCTAAGAACTGGGAAATGCTCATAAGACAGATCTCATTTGTCTGAACCAAGAATAATACTCCACCTCTTGGGCAGTGACCCTATTAGTTATCTGATGCTACAGATTCTCCAGCTCCTTTTCTCTCTCTGGTTCTTCTGATCCCCTTTTATACTACTCCGCTGTTTTTTCTATAGATTTATTACCATACAGTTTACGTAATTATAGCATTTATTATTGTCTCTCTCCGCATGTAAGCTTCATAAGGGCAAGGATTTTTATTTACTGATTTATCCAAGTGCCTAGAACTCATAGTAAGCAGTTAGTATGGAGACCTGGCTTACATATTCTTATTAGCTTTATTTGTGTATTTGGAAAATACCAGCTTTTTCATGTCAGCTATAATTTTGGTGATTTGAAATGAAAATAATTTGCTGAGCTAACTCGTATATCTCTTTAACTTGTTTTATATGTTCTTCATTGAGAAAACTAGTATTTCTTACTTTATTACCTCCTCATTTTATCACCAGTAATATACTGTTTATGTAGATTTTTCTTGGGAGTGATAAATATTTAGTAAAAGATGTTTTGGATAGTTCAGTAATATATTTATTGAATAGAAAAATACACACCAAGATCAAAGCTTATGTTAACTACTCTGATGGCCTTGTGGAAGTAATGTGAGAGCACGCTTAATCACCATTAAAATAATTAAAAATAATTTCTCGTGAAACTTTTTTCTTTTAGTTATATTCATGAGCATATTTTGGTGATAGTTGATTGCTCTGCCTACACAGTTTGCAGAATGGGTAAGAAGAAGAGTGTTCTGCAGCCACGTTTCCTTATGTTGATATTTCACATCCACATTTGTGACCTAAACCAGCGTCCAGTGAGAAAAGCCAAATGTTCTCATAAGCAACAAGGATTTTGTTCATGGAAAACAAAGAAGTAAAAATGTAGTACAAACAAAGCTGTAATGTGTATATTGAATATTATAGATAGATCTATCTATATAAATATGAATATATTAATATTATATGCCTTATGCATTTAACTGTAGGATGTTTCATTGGTATTGTATTAAAGGAAAAAAATACAAAATTGAATACATGCAGGGAATCCAAAATCCAGAAATATAGCTGATAACAATTATCACCACTTTTAATTAGGCAGGCATACATCATCTGTAATTCTAATGACCCTGCAAAGCAATATTTCTGTTTACAATTTGAAGATCAGGAAATTGATATTTAGAGAGATTAAATGACTTGCCATGGTTCAAGAACTAAGTCATAAAGGCAGTATTGCAAGGCAGGGCTTCCTGTTCCTCTAAATACCTTATTTTTTATCCTATAGCATGTCCATTTCTCATGCATTGTCATAATGTGCTACCACATGACTATATTCTATATCTGTATTTGTTTAAAAATTTTACATTTTATAACATTTACACTATATAGTTGTTTTTTAAATTTTTTACCATTGTTTTATTGTTTATTTACTTTTTTTAAATTTTATTTTAATTCCAGTATAGGTAACATACAGTGTTGTATTAGTTTCAGGTGTATAATATAGTGATTCATCAATTCTATACATTACTCAGTGCTTATCATGATAAATGTACTCTTAATCCCCTTCACCTATTTCATGCATTCTCCCACCCACCTCCCTCTGGTAACCATCAGTTTGTTCTCTATAGTTAAGAGTGTTTCTTGGTTTGGTTTGTCTCTCTCTTTTGTCTCCTTTGTTCATTTGTCTTGTTTCTTAAGTTCCACATATGAGTGAGGTCATATGGTATTTGTCTTTCTCTGACTGACTTATTTCATTTAGCATTACAGCCTCTAGATCCATGTTGTTGCAAATGGCAAGATTTCATTCTTTTTTGGGGCTAAATAATATTCCTGTGTGTGTGTGTGTGTGTGTGTGTGTGTGTGTGTGTGTGTGTACACAATCTTTGTTATCCATTCATCAATCAGTGGGATACTTGAGTTGCTTCTGTAATTTGGCTATTGTAGATAATACTGCGGTAAACATAGGAGTGCATATATCTTTTTGAATCAGTGTTTTTGTGTTCTTTGGGTACATACCCTGTAGTGGGATTAGTGGATCATAAGGTAATTCTGTTTTTAATTTTTTGAGGAACCTCCATACTCTTCCACAGTGGCTGCACTAGGTTGCGTTCCCACCAAGAGTGTAAGAGGGTTCCTTTTTCTCCACATCCTCACCAACACCTGTTGTTTCTTGTGTTTTCTATTTTAACCATTCTGACAGGTGTGAGGTGATGCCTCATTATGGTTTTGATTTCTATTTCCCTGATGATTAATGATGTTGAGCTTCTTTTCATGTGTCTGTTGGCCATCTGGATGTCTTCTTTGGAGAAATGTCTATTCATGTCTTCTGCCCATTTTAATTGGATTATTTGTTTTTTGAGTGTTGAACTGTATAACCTCTTTATGTATTTTGGATACAAACCCATTACTGAATATGTCATTTGCAAATCTCTTCTCCCATTCAGTCAGTTGTCTTTAGTTTTGTTGATTGTTTCCTTCGCTGTGCAGAAGCTTTTTATTTTGATGTAGTCCCATAAGTTTATTTTTCTCTCTCTAAAAATAAATCTTAAAAAAAAAAAACCTGACACACACACACACACACAAAACAGAGGACATAATCAAAGAACCAGTTATTTCAAGACAAAGAATCACATGTACAAAGACTGAATATACTGGAAATTTTTTTGAAGCTGAATATAAAATGACTATACTTAATATGCATAAAGAAATAAAGTAATTGAAAGCATAACAATAGAACAAAATAAGACACAGTAACAACTGGAAACTAAAAGGCAGAAGTCCCTAATTATGATAAAACACACACACACACACACACACACACACACACTATAAAAATATACATGGTAGAGAAGAAAAGTTAAAGCCCTGGACTTTCAAGTCAGACAGTATGGTTCCATCACTTACCTGTAATATAAATTTGATCTAATTATTTAAGCCCTGTGCCTCAATTTCTTTATCTATAGAAGGAATCAAGAGTACCTTATAACCTCATATGATTGCTATAAGAACTAAATGAGTGGGCTGATCTATATAAAGAACTTAGAACAGTATCAGCACATAAAAAATCCTCAATTAATGATGGTAGTAGTATTTTACAGAAATATATCCATACCCAAAGTTCTTAGAGTCTCTTATTATTAGAAATCAAATATAGCAGGAGCACTATTGTTGAAAATAAATTAAAAACTTAATAAATTGTGTGTGAGTCAGAAGCTCTCTGAATCCTCTTAAAAACTTTCTTACATAGTATTTCTTTCTCACAACTGAAACAGTCCAGGGTTTTCTTCCTAAGCCACTTCTACTTCAACCCACTCAGGCTATCTCACCTAATCAACAGCCTTTCCTCATTCTGGGCTTCCATAATGTTACTCATTGAAATACTGAATTGGGAGTGCACGTAGCTTTAATTATGCTGCCTTAATACAAGGTATACTGTGTCATTGAACATAAGAACCAGAAAGGACCTGAGGGATCTAGCATGCTATTTCTGGAAGAGTGGAATCCCTAACATTAAAATTTTATTCCCTTTTTAATTTTCCAATATTCACAGGATCATTTTTTTGGCGTTATCCAAATTTATTTGTCATTTTTTTACCTGCATTATCAATTTATTTTTTGCATTTTTAAAAATTTAAACTCAATTAATTAACATATAATGTATTATTAGTTTCAGCATCAGTTGTATAAAATAGCCAGTGCTCATTACATCACGTGCCCTCCTTAATGCCCATCACCCTGTTACCCACAAACAACCCTCAGTTTGTTTCCTATGGTAAAGAGGCTCTTACGGTTTGTCTCCCTCTCTGATTATGTCTTGTTTTGTTTTTCCCTCCCTTCTTCTACGCTCCTCTGTTTTGTTTCTTAAATTCCACATATGAGCAAAACCATACGCTAATTGCCTTTCTCTGATTGACTTATAATACCTTCTAGTTCCATCCACATCATTGCAAATGGCAAGACTTCATTTTTGATGGCTGAGTAATATTCCAGTGTATATATTAAATTTCTTATTTAGAGATTATTTCAAATTCACATTAAAGTTTTAAGAATAGTAAGAGTATAAAGAACCCCTACATAACCTTTACTCGAATTCACCTACTATTAACATTTACCCTTTCTGCCTTATCTTTGATCTTGTACTCTGTGGTACTTTTTTTTTTTTTTTTGGTATATGTGGGGGGCACATAACACTTTGCTAATCTTGTTTCACTCAGAGCCATCTGCAAAGATCACACAACTTTCATTTAATAGCACTGTTTTGTTTTCATTGTATTTACTTTTTACTGTTGTTTTTATTTATGGCAAGTATCCCTTTTGGGAGACATAAATTATCCTTATTCATTAAATTTATCTAAGTGTTTAAAATATTAATTGAAGAAAAATATAAAGTAAATAGTAGTAAAGTGACATATGAATATGGGAAATTCATGGATGATGGATGGGGAAAAATAAAATTTAGAAAATACTCAACTAGTCCCAGTATCTTTTTAAAAAATAAGCTGCTGGCTGGGCAAGAATATAATACAAAGATGTCTAGCCCAGTCTGACACTTATGCTAAGTAAATGAGTTAGAACTTAGAATTAAGGCTTCCTTTAGGCCACCACCCTTTCAATTTCTTTATGGAAGAAGTATTGTAAAAGTCTTAATTTTTCAACACATGATTGTACCTGCCATGGTACAATCACTGGCCAGTAAGATTACCTCTGCTATGCCCCCACTTCCTCCTCCTCCCCAAACCTTTGCTCTCTTGTTCTGGGTGCATAGCAAAAGTCAGTTGAGTCTGTTCCCACACTATCTCTTTCCTGCCTCTCTTCTATTCAATAAGTTTTACTGAGCACTTAATACGGCCAGGAGATTAATAAGCACAATGATACATCAGTAAATAAAAACGATTATGAAATCATGATTCAGAAATTACAGCTTAACAACTACGTGACATTAAAATAATGTGATGTAAATAAATATTATATAAACCATTAAAATATGACTGTTACAAGAACATGACTATTTCTGTAAAAACCAAGGCAAATGCTTAGGAAAATTCAATAAAGGTGAATAAAATAACTATTTTGGTAAAGCAGAACATCTGTAAAAGAATGGGGAAACTCAGAGTGCCTTAAATTCTCACTATATAAAAGTCAAACACTGAAATCAATACAGTGAGGTTTAGAAAAGGGATATCATGGAACTTCAATCAGTGGATTATTCTCAAAGAAACACATTTGCCCTGAAATAAATAACAAATTAACGCATATTTAAATGTCTATGTTAAGGAAAAATCAGACTTTACCTAAAATATTTTAATAATTTCTCTTTTGATTTTTTCAATTAACTATTGGTTACCAACCAGTAGTTACCTGGAAATTACCAACCCGCAAATCTTGACACATTAAAAATTACCAGTGAAACAGTGAAATGGTAGAACCACTGTAGAAGGAAATAATACCAAAAATACAAAAGCATTTACCCTTTAACACAGTACTCTCACTTTCTGACAAACCCACACAACTACAAAATAACGCTTAAACAAGGTTGTTAGTAATGGCAAAAGACTGGCAACAGTCCAAGTGTCCATTGATAGGGTACTGTTTGTATGTAGTTCTGCGTTTATGCAGCCTACAAAATGATGAAGGAAATAGCCATGTACTGAGAAAGAAAGATCTCTAATATATGGTGCTAAGTGAAAAAAGCAAAGCACTTGACAGCATATGCATAGTTTCCTCTATCTTATATTTTTGGGGAATATGAGTATTGGAAACAATAAATAAATATACATATTTGCTTGTATTAAAAACATTAGAAGAAAAAAGAAACTGATAAAAATGAGGTAAAGGAGACAAGAATGAGATACAGAAGTGGGAGTAAGGTATCCCTATGTATATCTTTCTACAGATTTGATCTTTAAAGCATTTAAATATATACTACCTATTCAAAGTATCACCTAAACAAAATATTCTTTAGAAATGAAAAAAATAATAACTAAAAGAATATACAGAATAACAATGAAATTTATTCCTTTGCTTTCTGTTAGCGGAACAACTAGTTTTATACATTACAGTCTCTCATCAATAAACTTTACATTTTTCATCTCTAGCTGAGATCCAATTTCTTCTCTGAATTTTCTTCTATACTAACATAACTATGGCTGGTTTATTTACTTAAAAAACAAAACAAAACAAAAAACCCAAGAGGACTTTTGGTGGTGATAGAATACAGATTTCCTGTCTGTCTCCACCAAAGAGACAACTTCTTAAACACGTAAACAAAGGTAAAATGATTGGCTGTGATTTTTTACTTCAAGCTGCATTTTTTTTCCCACCCTCTCCTTTACAAAAAGCATGACTTTTTCAACAGCATGCATTCAGTTCATTAATGGGGTGTGGGTGGTGTGGCAGATAACATGATTATTTAAAAAATAAGATCAACTGCAATTTTTTTTTAATATAGTAGGTTTAAGAATATCACTTACATTTAGTCTCCAATGTCTGTTTTTGTTTTAGCACAATGGATGGATTATTATTAAATCTCTTTAGAAGCTATATATTCTACCCCATGTACTACCTCCCTGAACCTCAATGGTTGTTATGGGCATGCCCTGGATCCCAGGTCAGGTTCCCAAATCCCAAATCTCTGGAAGGCAATGTAAACAAACACTTTCTGTCAGTCTCTAACTTCCCTACCACTACTAAGTTACTAGGTGTGTTTGTGTTTATACATGTGGGGTTACATATACTTCTTTCTACTGCAAATTATTATGATTGAGTAGACAATATCAAAATGAATGGAAGCACTGTTGAACTCCACTTGAGAAATGAACAAGGGCATGCCTATTCCTTACACTGAGGCCCAGCAATCAATTAAGGACTGGACAATTCTTTTAATTCATCTAAAAAAAAAAAAACAACAACAAAATTTAGTGTCAATACAAGTTACCAAACAGAAATTAATAAACACCCATCTGACAAGTTTAAAACAACACCTGACTTCCTGGATGTGTTAACTGAAGCTTAGACAGTAAATAAATTACCAACAGTCACATCTAAGAAATGAATTCAGAGCTTCAGGTTACTGAATATTTTACCAAAATAATTAATTTTACATATTGTGATTACTTTTTTATTAAGTGATTTAATTCACCAATATAGAAATAATTCTGTATAACCCCATCTCCTATAAAGTAGAACTTTCCTTTAATATTTGTGAAGGTAAAAAAAATATAAAGTTTCTCACATCCTTCTATGATGAAATCGTACTGTTTTCCATTTCTTTGTATCATGAGATCAGCATATGTCTCCATGAATATTTTTCAAAGAATGTTTGTGTTTACCATGTTCATAAATCCCCCAGTCAATGTCTAAAGCCTCTTTTTTCTCTTATTAGTAACTCAAACAAATAAACTCTCCCTATAAAACATTGTAAACATCAGTGGGGCTATTCATTTGGAAAAACTCCCATCAAGATAAAAATCCATGCTTGAGAGCAGGGTTTCTCAACTTCAACCCTACTGACTTTGGGGCTGGTTAATACTTTGTTGTCGGAACTCTCCTGTACATTATAATAGGGTGTTCAGCAGCATCTGTGGCCTCTACCTACTGGCGGCCAATATCATCAATCCATTTGCCACAACCAAAAATGTCTTCTGATACTACCAAATGGCGGGGGCGGGGGTGGGCTGGGGAGAAGAATCGTCAGGTTGAGAACCACAGAAAGTTATAAAATCCGTATTAGCAGAAATCTTTCAGAAAAAAATAGATAATCACCTTCCTGGATAGTTCAGACATTCACTGCTTGATGAAGAAGCTGGTTCTAACTGGTCTTGTTTGGTTTACAGAATCTTCTGAGATTTTTCTTATTGTTGTTGTTCTTTGTGACTATAATTCTATCCTTAGACCTTCATGCAGAATCAAAATTCTTACAACCTTTTTTTATTAAAAAAAAAAATGTCCTCCAAAATAACTTGAATTAGCAGTATACCCATCACTGTAAGTATTCAAATCAGGCCCAAAGTTGGGGGTTGTGAGGAGTTATATATGGAAACTAAAACTGATATCCAGGTGATTAGCAATTTAATTATGATATACCTATTTGATTTATCAGCATAATCACTCTCCCCAAAGGTTGAACTGGTGAGGATTTTGCAAGCTATAAAAAACTGTTTATAACAGATTTTTTTTTTTTTAAACTGGACATGAGGCTGCAGTGTACTAAAGGCTATCACTAATGCAGAGGGAAGTTTTAATCCCTGTGGAGATTGTCTGGGTAAGTGAGCAAAGACTCTAGCTGACAGCACAGATAATACAATTCAGTTCCAGGCCAAAGCACTGTATTTGTTTTTGTTGTTTTTCTCCTATCCTATCAGCAGCCTGTCTCCATGGATTTGTCTGGGAAAATGATAAATAGTA
>NW_027397066.1:101941700-101983862 GCF_003265705.2 Callorhinus ursinus
TGTGCAGAAGCTTTTTATTTTGATGTAGTCCCATAAGTTTATTTTTTGCTTTTGTTTTCCTTGCCTCAGGAAACATGTCTAGAAAAATGTTGCTATGACCAGTGTCAGAAACTGCCTGTGCTCTCTTCTAGGAGTTTTATTATTTCAGGTTTCACATTTAGATCCTTCATCCCTTTTGAGTTTATTTTTGTGTATGGTGTAAGAAAGTGGTTCAGTTTCATTCTTTTGCATGTGGCTGCCCAGTTTTCCCAACACCATTTGTTGAAGGGACTGTCTTTTTCCCCGTTGAGTATTCTTGCCTCCTTTGTTGAAGATCAACTGACCATGTAATTGTGGGCTTATTCTGGGCTCTCTATTCTGTTCCATTGATCTATGTGTCTGTTTTTGTGCTAGTACCATACTGTTTTGATTACTACACCTTTGCAATATATCTTTAAATCTGGGATTGTGACACCTCCAGTTTTGTTTTTCTTTTTTCTCTCCCTCTGCCTGCTGCTCCACCTGCTTGTGCTCTCTCTGTCAAATAAATAAAATCTTTTTAAAAATGTTGCTATCCAATTTTAAGCTGACATATGTTCTTTTATTTTACCTTTCTCATCCCTATAATATTTATTAGCTCTTATATAGCCATGTATATACATACGTATAATCACCAACATGATTTTTTAAGTTTGTTTTTGTTTAAAATACTTAATGATTCAAATGTTTTTAAATAAGAGTTTTGTACATAAAGGAATTACCCAAAGAATATCTTTTTTTTTTAAGGATTTTATTTATTAGAGAGAGAACATGAACAGGGGGAGGGGCTGAGGGAGAGGGAGAAGCAGACTCCCCACTGAGCAGGGAGCCCGACATGGGACTTGATCCCAGGACCCTGGGATCATGACCTGAGCTGAAGGCAGATGCTTAACCGACTGAGCCACCCAGGCTTCCCCAAAGAACATCTTTATTACAAAAATCAATTGATGAAGAGACTGGGATGTTATATGGTACTTTTATCACTGTAATCTATTTCGTTCATATCATTAATCAGGACTAGAATGCCATGTTAGCCAGGAAATTGAGATAACTTCATTCTGAAGCCCTTAATATTAAGATTCTCTTCTAGTTCTTCTAAATTCAGATGTTTAGTTCTAAGAATGAATTCTTTGCTTCATTGATGTTTTCCTTTTTTAAAACATTAAGAAATAATGTATTGTGTTCACCATGATTTGAGGGTATATGACCTATGAACCCTTGTGTTCTGATTTAGTAGAGAATTTTATATTATCTGGTTAGCATAGACACCTAAATTTGTGGATAGTCTTCAAATTTTACTTTTAATAAGACAATGAAAAGGACTCATTAAGCTATTTATTTGGTGAAAGTGACTGAGAAGCCACAGGGCAGTGTAGGAAGAAGCATTACTGATGAAGGTTATATATTTAAAATCTTGTGATGGCTTAAGAAAAAGACCACTAGTCTTGAAAAATTGGGAAATTTAACTTTTAGTAGTGTATTTAATTCTGTAACTTTAAAATGGCTCCCTATGGCTGCCTCCCATTCCTACCTCTTATCACAAATTTAACTTTTCCCCTTTCTATAGTAGATTATAAAGCCAGGAAAGAGTTGTCAGTTATATAATGAAGATGTTTTGTACATATTTAAACATGATATAAATGTTCTTATTATAATTATTATAATACAAGGACTTTATGAATACTGTTCCTTAATACCAAAGATTACTATAAGTTTATGTATTGCTGAGTATATGGATGGATGGATGGATGGATGGATAGATGAATGAATTTTGGACCCTGGACTCCTACATTATTTAGAGCCTCCCTTGGAATGGAAGATCCTTCTCCTTGGTTTTGAAAACATTAAATTAAAAGGTATCTTAGGGGGGTGTGTGGGTGGCTCAATCAGTTAAACATCTGACTCTTGATTTCAGCTCAGGTCATGATCTCAGGGTCTTGGGATTAGAACCCCATGTTGGGTTCCACACTGAGCATGGAGTCTGCTTGAGATTCTCTCTCTCTCTCTCTCTCTCTCTCTCTTTCCCCCTCTCCCTCTGCCCCTCACCCTGCCCACATGCATGGACTCTCTCTCTCTCTCTCGAATAAATACATAAATAAAATTTTTTTTTCGGTATCTTAATGTTGGCATTGAGCTATTTTCTATAATCGTCAAAAAGAAGCTGTACAGTCCTCCTAAAGATAAATAAGGAGATAAAGAAAAAACACAATGAGCTAAATTGTTAATTTTTGTTTGTTTTATGTATTCCTCAATTCATCAAGATTAAAATTACAAGCCACATTTGACCACCACAGGCCATTTACGTACAAACCTTTTGAAATCTAACATTCAAATTATCCTCTAAATCCAAGAAATAGAATCTAAAGATACTATACATTTATTAACTTCATCAAAAGTAAATGGCAAATTCCTTCTGCAAAATAAAAATATCAAGAAAATAAAGCACATAGGAAAAATCTAAACAGAGTTTCTTTGCCCTAGGGACACTTTTGGAAGGACCTTTAAAACACTGGAAACAAACGAAAAAATGTTAATGCTTGGGAATCAGATAAAAAAGAACTTAAAAATTCACTATTCTCTATTTAAGTTTCTATCCTCCACATTTTGTATTTTTAGCAACCATTAAAACAAAAGGATTCCATATCACTATTCTCTCTGATAGAAAAGAAACTGTAATTTTGATAATGGAAATAATTAAGTTTCACAGGACTTAAATAATACAGAAATAATAGACTATCAAAAAAAAAATCACATCCTGAAATCAAGAACTATATTATTACTGTCTGATATGGAGAACACCAATATGAAACCCTCTCACTTTAACTCAAAAGAGGACTGCATCCCTACCTGAATTCAGTTACCAGGGACCGATGGGGAGTCATTTACATGTTTGTATTTTCTGTTTCACATATTTATAAATATCTGGTGATTGTTATTTTTTCTTTAATGTGTTCTGAACTTCAAGGATTTAAGGCTCTGTGTAAATACTTATCTTTTTGTGCATTTCGTTACATTTATATTCATTGGTTTTGAGTAACTTACTATACGTATAAATGTACATTTTAAAAGATGATCCTTCTAAAGCTTTGCTTGTGGTCTTTGCTAGGAAGATGATTTAGATGCATGGAGAAGCTTGCTTGCTGTACTATTTATCATTTTCCCAGACAAATCCATGGAGACAGGCTGCTGATAGGATAGGAGAAAAACAACAAAAACAAATACAGTGCTTTGGCCTGGAACTGAATTGTATTATCTGTGCTGTCAGCTAGAGTCTTTGCTCACTTACCCAGACAATCTCCACAGGGATTAAAACTTCCCTCTGCATTAGTGATAGCCTTTAGTACACTGCAGCCTCATGTCCAGTTTAAAAAAAAAAAAATCTGTTATAAACAGTTTTTTATAGCTTGCAAAATCCTCACCAGTTCAACCTTTGGGGAGAGTGATTATGCTGATAAATCAAATAGGTATATCATAATTAAATTGCTAATCACCTGGATATCAGTTTTAGTTTCCATATATAACTCCTCACAACCCCCAACTTTGGGCCTGATTTGAATACTTACAGTGATGGGTATACTGCTAATTCAAGTTATTTTGGAGGACATTTTTTTTTTTAATAAAAAAAGGTTGTAAGAATTTTGATTCTGCATGAAGGTCTAAGGATAGAATTATAGTCACAAAGAACAACAACAATAAGAAAAATCTCAGAAGATTCTGTAAACCAAACAAGACCAGTTAGAACCAGCTTCTTCATCAAGCAGTGAATGTCTGAACTATCCAGGAAGGTGATTATCTATTTTTTTCTGAAAGATTTCTGCTAATACGGATTTTATAACTTTCTGTGGTTCTCAACCTGACGATTCTTCTCCCCAGCCCACCCCCGCCCCCGCCATTTGGTAGTATCAGAAGACATTTTTGGTTGTGGCAAATGGATTGATGATATTGGCCGCCAGTAGGTAGAGGCCACAGATGCTGCTGAACACCCTATTATAATGTACAGGAGAGTTCCGACAACAAAGTATTAACCAGCCCCAAAGTCAGTAGGGTTGAAGTTGAGAAACCCTGCTCTCAAGCATGGATTTTTATCTTGATGGGAGTTTTTCCAAATGAATAGCCCCACTGATGTTTACAATGTTTTATAGGGAGAGTTTATTTGTTTGAGTTACTAATAAGAGAAAAAAGAGGCTTTAGACATTGACTGGGGGATTTATGAACATGGTAAACACAAACATTCTTTGAAAAATATTCATGGAGACATATGCTGATCTCATGATACAAAGAAATGGAAAACAGTACGATTTCATCATAGAAGGATGTGAGAAACTTTATATTTTTTTTACCTTCACAAATATTAAAGGAAAGTTCTACTTTATAGGAGATGGGGTTATACAGAATTATTTCTATATTGGTGAATTAAATCACTTAATAAAAAAGTAATCACAATATGTAAAATTAATTATTTTGGTAAAATATTCAGTAACCTGAAGCTCTGAATTCATTTCTTAGATGTGACTGTTGGTAATTTATTTACTGTCTAAGCTTCAGTTAACACATCCAGGAAGTCAGGTGTTGTTTTAAACTTGTCAGATGGGTGTTTATTAATTTCTGTTTGGTAACTTGTATTGACACTAAATTTTGTTGTTGTTTTTTTTTTTTTAGATGAATTAAAAGAATTGTCCAGTCCTTAATTGATTGCTGGGCCTCAGTGTAAGGAATAGGCATGCCCTTGTTCATTTCTCAAGTGGAGTTCAACAGTGCTTCCATTCATTTTGATATTGTCTACTCAATCATAATAATTTGCAGTAGAAAGAAGTATATGTAACCCCACATGTATAAACACAAACACACCTAGTAACTTAGTAGTGGTAGGGAAGTTAGAGACTGACAGAAAGTGTTTGTTTACATTGCCTTCCAGAGATTTGGGATTTGGGAACCTGACCTGGGATCCAGGGCATGCCCATAACAACCATTGAGGTTCAGGGAGGTAGTACATGGGGTAGAATATATAGCTTCTAAAGAGATTTAATAATAATCCATCCATTGTGCTAAAACAAAAACAGACATTGGAGACTAAATGTAAGTGATATTCTTAAACCTACTATATTAAAAAAAAATTGCAGTTGATCTTATTTTTTAAATAATCATGTTATCTGCCACACCACCCACACCCCATTAATGAACTGAATGCATGCTGTTGAAAAAGTCATGCTTTTTGTAAAGGAGAGGGTGGGAAAAAAAATGCAGCTTGAAGTAAAAAATCACAGCCAATCATTTTACCTTTGTTTACGTGTTTAAGAAGTTGTCTCTTTGGTGGAGACAGACAGGAAATCTGTATTCTATCACCACCAAAAGTCCTCTTGGGTTTTTTGTTTTGTTTTGTTTTTTAAGTAAATAAACCAGCCATAGTTATGTTAGTATAGAAGAAAATTCAGAGAAGAAATTGGATCTCAGCTAGAGATGAAAAATGTAAAGTTTATTGATGAGAGACTGTAATGTATAAAACTAGTTGTTCCGCTAACAGAAAGCAAAGGAATAAATTTCATTGTTATTCTGTATATTCTTTTAGTTATTATTTTTTTCATTTCTAAAGAATATTTTGTTTAGGTGATACTTTGAATAGGTAGTATATATTTAAATGCTTTAAAGATCAAATCTGTAGAAAGATATACATAGGGATACCTTACTCCCACTTCTGTATCTCATTCTTGTCTCCTTTACCTCATTTTTATCAGTTTCTTTTTTCTTCTAATGTTTTTAATACAAGCAAATATGTATATTTATTTATTGTTTCCAATACTCATATTCCCCAAAAATATAAGATAGAGGAAACTATGCATATGCTGTCAAGTGCTTTGCTTTTTTCACTTAGCACCATATATTAGAGATCTTTCTTTCTCAGTACATGGCTATTTCCTTCATCATTTTGTAGGCTGCATAAACGCAGAACTACATACAAACAGTACCCTATCAATGGACACTTGGACTGTTGCCAGTCTTTTGCCATTACTAACAACCTTGTTTAAGCGTTATTTTGTAGTTGTGTGGGTTTGTCAGAAAGTGAGAGTACTGTGTTAAAGGGTAAATGCTTTTGTATTTTTGGTATTATTTCCTTCTACAGTGGTTCTACCATTTCACTGTTTCACTGGTAATTTTTAATGTGTCAAGATTTGCGGGTTGGTAATTTCCAGGTAACTACTGGTTGGTAACCAATAGTTAATTGAAAAAATCAAAAGAGAAATTATTAAAATATTTTAGGTAAAGTCTGATTTTTCCTTAACATAGACATTTAAATATGCGTTAATTTGTTATTTATTTCAGGGCAAATGTGTTTCTTTGAGAATAATCCACTGATTGAAGTTCCATGATATCCCTTTTCTAAACCTCACTGTATTGATTTCAGTGTTTGACTTTTATATAGTGAGAATTTAAGGCACTCTGAGTTTCCCCATTCTTTTACAGATGTTCTGCTTTACCAAAATAGTTATTTTATTCACCTTTATTGAATTTTCCTAAGCATTTGCCTTGGTTTTTACAGAAATAGTCATGTTCTTGTAACAGTCATATTTTAATGGTTTATATAATATTTATTTACATCACATTATTTTAATGTCACGTAGTTGTTAAGCTGTAATTTCTGAATCATGATTTCATAATCGTTTTTATTTACTGATGTATCATTGTGCTTATTAATCTCCTGGCCGTATTAAGTGCTCAGTAAAACTTATTGAATAGAAGAGAGGCAGGAAAGAGATAGTGTGGGAACAGACTCAACTGACTTTTGCTATGCACCCAGAACAAGAGAGCAAAGGTTTGGGGAGGAGGAGGAAGTGGGGGCATAGCAGAGGTAATCTTACTGGCCAGTGATTGTACCATGGCAGGTACAATCATGTGTTGAAAAATTAAGACTTTTACAATACTTCTTCCATAAAGAAATTGAAAGGGTGGTGGCCTAAAGGAAGCCTTAATTCTAAGTTCTAACTCATTTACTTAGCATAAGTGTCAGACTGGGCTAGACATCTTTGTATTATATTCTTGCCCAGCCAGCAGCTTATTTTTTAAAAAGATACTGGGACTAGTTGAGTATTTTCTAAATTTTATTTTTCCCCATCCATCATCCATGAATTTCCCATATTCATATGTCACTTTACTACTATTTACTTTATATTTTTCTTCAATTAATATTTTAAACACTTAGATAAATTTAATGAATAAGGATAATTTATGTCTCCCAAAAGGGATACTTGCCATAAATAAAAACAACAGTAAAAAGTAAATACAATGAAAACAAAACAGTGCTATTAAATGAAAGTTGTGTGATCTTTGCAGATGGCTCTGAGTGAAACAAGATTAGCAAAGTGTTATGTGCCCCCCACATATACCAAAAAAAAAAAAAAAGTACCACAGAGTACAAGATCAAAGATAAGGCAGAAAGGGTAAATGTTAATAGTAGGTGAATTCGAGTAAAGGTTATGTAGGGGTTCTTTATACTCTTACTATTCTTAAAACTTTAATGTGAATTTGAAATAATCTCTAAATAAGAAATTTAATATATACACTGGAATATTACTCAGCCATCAAAAATGAAGTCTTGCCATTTGCAATGATGTGGATGGAACTAGAAGGTATTATAAGTCAATCAGAGAAAGGCAATTAGCGTATGGTTTTGCTCATATGTGGAATTTAAGAAACAAAACAGAGGAGCGTAGAAGAAGGGAGGGAAAAACAAAACAAGACATAATCAGAGAGGGAGACAAACCGTAAGAGCCTCTTTACCATAGGAAACAAACTGAGGGTTGTTTGTGGGTAACAGGGTGATGGGCATTAAGGAGGGCACGTGATGTAATGAGCACTGGCTATTTTATACAACTGATGCTGAAACTAATAATACATTATATGTTAATTAATTGAGTTTAAATTTTTAAAAATGCAAAAAATAAATTGATAATGCAGGTAAAAAAATGACAAATAAATTTGGATAACGCCAAAAAAATGATCCTGTGAATATTGGAAAATTAAAAAGGGAATAAAATTTTAATGTTAGGGATTCCACTCTTCCAGAAATAGCATGCTAGATCCCTCAGGTCCTTTCTGGTTCTTATGTTCAATGACACAGTATACCTTGTATTAAGGCAGCATAATTAAAGCTACGTGCACTCCCAATTCAGTATTTCAATGAGTAACATTATGGAAGCCCAGAATGAGGAAAGGCTGTTGATTAGGTGAGATAGCCTGAGTGGGTTGAAGTAGAAGTGGCTTAGGAAGAAAACCCTGGACTGTTTCAGTTGTGAGAAAGAAATACTATGTAAGAAAGTTTTTAAGAGGATTCAGAGAGCTTCTGACTCACACACAATTTATTAAGTTTTTAATTTATTTTCAACAATAGTGCTCCTGCTATATTTGATTTCTAATAATAAGAGACTCTAAGAACTTTGGGTATGGATATATTTCTGTAAAATACTACTACCATCATTAATTGAGGATTTTTTATGTGCTGATACTGTTCTAAGTTCTTTATATAGATCAGCCCACTCATTTAGTTCTTATAGCAATCATATGAGGTTATAAGGTACTCTTGATTCCTTCTATAGATAAAGAAATTGAGGCACAGGGCTTAAATAATTAGATCAAATTTATATTACAGGTAAGTGATGGAACCATACTGTCTGACTTGAAAGTCCAGGGCTTTAACTTTTCTTCTCTACCATGTATATTTTTATAGTGTGTGTGTGTGTGTGTGTGTGTGTGTGTGTTTTATCATAATTAGGGACTTCTGCCTTTTAGTTTCCAGTTGTTACTGTGTCTTATTTTGTTCTATTGTTATGCTTTCAATTACTTTATTTCTTTATGCATATTAAGTATAGTCATTTTATATTCAGCTTCAAAAAAATTTCCAGTATATTCAGTCTTTGTACATGTGATTCTTTGTCTTGAAATAACTGGTTCTTTGATTATGTCCTCTGTTTTGTGTGTGTGTGTGTGTCAGGTTTTTTTTTTTTAAGATTTATTTTTAGAGAGAGAAAAATAAACTTATGGGACTACATCAAAATAAAAAGCTTCTGCACAGCGAAGGAAACAATCAACAAAACTAAAGACAACTGACTGAATGGGAGAAGAGATTTGCAAATGACATATTCAGTAATGGGTTTGTATCCAAAATACATAAAGAGGTTATACAGTTCAACACTCAAAAAACAAATAATCCAATTAAAATGGGCAGAAGACATGAATAGACATTTCTCCAAAGAAGACATCCAGATGGCCAACAGACACATGAAAAGACGCTCAACATCATTAATCATCAGGGAAATAGAAATCAAAACCATAATGAGGCATCACCTCACACCTGTCAGAATGGCTAAAATAGAAAACACAAGAAACAACAGGTGTTGGTGAGGATGTGGAGAAAAAGGAACCCTCTTACACTCTTGGTGGGAACGCAACCTAGTGCAGCCACTGTGGAAGAGTATGGAGGTTCCTCAAAAAATTAAAAACAGAATTACCTTATGATCCACTAATCCCACTACAGGGTATGTACCCAAAGAACACAAAAACACTGATTCAAAAAGATATATGCACTCCTATGTTTACCGCAGTATTATCTACAATAGCCAAATTACAGAAGCAACTCAAGTATCCCACTGATTGATGAATGGATAACAAAGATTGTGTACACACACACACACACACACACACACACACACACACACACACACACAGAGGAATATTATTTAGCCCCAAAAAAGATGAAATCTTGCCATTTGCAACAACATGGATCTAGAGGCTGTAATGCTAAATGAAATAAGTCAGTCAGAGAAAGACAAATACCATATGACCTCACTCATATGTGGAACTTAAGAAACAAGACAAATGAACAAAGGAGACAAAAGAGAGAGACAAACCAAACCAAGAAACACTCTTAACTATAGAGAACAAACTGATGGTTACCAGAGGGAGGTGGGTGGGAGAATGCATGAAATAGGTGAAGGGGATTAAGAGTACACTTATCCTGGGGCACCTAGGTGGCACAGTCTGTTAAGCATCCATCTCTTGGTTTCGTCTTAGGTTGTGATGTCAGGGTCATAAGATGGAGTCTTGTGTAAGGCTCTGCTCTTGGTATGGAGTCTGCTTAAGACTCTCTCTAGAATAAATAAATAAATCTTTTTTTAAAAACTACACTTATCTTGATGAACACTGAGTAATATATAGAATTGTTGAATCACTATATTTTACACCTGAAACTAATATAACACTGATAACTATACTGGAATTAAAATTTTAAAAAAATAAGTAAAAATAAAAAATAGTAAAAGACAACTTTAAAATTTTGTGTCTGATATTGCTGTGTATAGGATTTTCTCTCTTTTGGAAAGAATAAGTCTAAAATTTTTAAGTTAGAAATATTTGA
This sequence comes from Callorhinus ursinus, assembly GCF_003265705.2. NCBI lineage: Eukaryota > Metazoa > Chordata > Mammalia > Carnivora > Otariidae > Callorhinus > Callorhinus ursinus. The sequence continues at coordinate 101,952,124 of NW_027397066.1, forward strand.
GACTCTTCAGTGATTTTTCTTAAATTATTTATAAAAATGTTAAAGTAAAAACCAAGATTGAATGGATGTCTTGTAAAGAAGGAAGTATTTATGGTGAGTTTTAGCTGATTAATTTAGTGTTGAAAGTGAAAATGTAGTCTAAGTGTAAGCAAGTTTCTTGTATCATTGAGATGGTATTTGTTCCACCTTTTCAGTCCATGCCCTGTGTCTTACTTTCATCTAGGAGGAGCCTGTGAATCAGTCTTAACACTCGCTTTGAGAAAAGTGAGATAAGCATGAAATATCCTTGATCTTTTCTAAGGAGTCTAGGAAATCATGTACTTTGCTCTCCATTTTCCAAACTTACTCTTCTTAGACATAAAAAAAATTTAGATGCAATAGTGTAGTATGTAGGGCCAGTCTTCACTCCTCATTTGGCTCTAATTTGCCACCTTGTTTATTCTTGAAAATCATGACATTTCCTGCCAGAATTGACGTCAGGATGTGCCAGGGCTTACCTAACTTTAAACCGGATTACAAAGATGAAGGTTCAGTGTAGATAGTATTGTGTTAATGAGGCCATAATTATGGGATATTTCCTTGTAGTGACCAGTGATTTTCATCTTCTGCCAAATTTAACAGAATTTGTCATCAATCCTGACCACCCACTTTGGTTTTGTCTTAATTCCAAGTATTGAATGTAAATGGATCACTGTGAATGAATCACTCCTGTTGAGCAAATAATCCATTATATTTGAATTTCTACAGTGATTCATTAACATAATTCCCATATTTAAAGTTCTACTTTTACCTTTTCTGACCTCTTCTGTCTAGTGTTTATCCAAATAACTTCTCAGAAAAATTCTTAAAAAATGCAATAATAATTAAGGGCTAATAATGAAGAAATAACTTCAGTGTGCTGGTAATATCATTTTATCCATTACTGTTTATCAATAAAATTATACATTAGCATTAACCATCCTTTCAGTTTATATTTACATAAATTATTTTTCTTATTGTTTGTGCTGCCATCATAAACATGGCATGTACATTGCCCTCAGGCAAGACTGAGTCTTGGTGAGTCAGGATTGTTACTGCTGTCAAATTCAAGATACTTTGTTTTGTAACCTTCTTGCCCAAATAGACTATTTTAATTGAGTCAAATTCAATAGGCCTTTTTGAGTCTCCTTGGAGTATAATGATCCTTTTCCTTCTAAGTTCTTAAAAGAGTAATATATTCAAGGGTGATTGTTTACAAAACTTCATAGAGGGTAAATTTGACTTTTTATTTTAAACTAGTTTTGTCACTCAGGGATGTCATCGCCCTGTATCTTTAATTCTTGACACAGGTCCCATTCTACTTCCCCAGTTGTATGCTTGGTTTTTTGTTTGTTTGTTTGCTGTGTTTTGATGCCTTACTCATTTCCACATATCAGCCTCTACTTCAATCTGTAGATTCAAAGCTTATGTGTTTTAGTGTCTAGGGTAATATTTAGATAATCAGATAAATATTTCCCAAGGATTTGTGATGGGAAAGAACTGGATGTGCTCTGAGATACATTTTTTTTTTTTAATGCTACACCTTTGGATATAATAATGCCTACTTAGGTTGTCTAATGCAGTAGTAAGTAATGAAAAAAAATACCAGAAAGATTTTTGAGGTATTGATAAACTGTTCTTTTACACATAAGCATCTCTTTATATTTGTAATCTCCTTTAATGAATAGAGTATAAAGTTATTATTTTGGCCATGTCCTCTTCATTGATTACACATTTGTTAGAGAACATATTCAGTTGTTGGTAATGTTTTGAAATCTACCTCTACTCTATACAGATGTGTCCTACATGCAGTGTGGATTAAAATCTGCTTTGCATTCCTCAGTTTTAAATTGTCATTCCTATTGTTTTATTATGTACCTTCTGAAAACTGACCTTTCTTTTTGTGTGTGGGGTGGGGAAGGGGGGGAAATCTTTTGTCAGAGGAACTTTTGTTTTTCAAAAGGCAATTACCTTGGAAAAATTCACTTTACTTGAGTTTGAAAATGGAAAACTGACACTTTTATTTTTTTTAAAGATTTTTATTTATTTATTTGACAGAGAGCGAGACAGTGAGAGAGGGAACACAAGCAGGGGGAGAGGGAGAGGGAGAAGCAGGCTTCCCGCCAAGCAGGGAGCCCGATGTCGGGCTCCATCCCAGGACCCTGGGACCATGACCTGAGCCAAAGGCAGACGCTTAAGGAGTGAGCCACCCAGGTGCCCCAGAAAACTGACACTTTTAATTACAAAAGTTGTTTAAAATATCCAAAATATAACCGTTGCTATAAAATGTGTTCATATATCTGAAGACTAGAGGATAATATTCAAAGAAGAAAACAATAGTTAATTCTTTTTTCTTTCTCTAAAATTTTATTTAATAACTTGTTTACTCTTTTTCTATTTAAAAGAAAAAAGATGTTATCAGATCCCTGCCTATTTAACTTTAGAGAGAACTTAGTTTGGTCTATAGTATAGACATGTAATCAGTGTAGCACTTTTATTCATTCCACAAATACTTAAGAGGTTTTGATGATTTTTCGTCTTTTCTAGGATATACTAATTAGTGTTAACATCTCTATCAATTTATTGTGATATTTGGAATATTTGGTCATGAAGAAAAACAAGGCCTTGCTTCAAAACAACTGGTATACTCTCCAGTAAGTGTAATATGTTCTTTTTTTTTTTTTTTAAGATTTTTATTTATTTATTTGACAGAGAGACAGCAAGAGAGGGAACACAAGCAGGGGGAGTGGGAGAGGGAGAAGCAGGCTTCGTGCTGAGCAGGGAGCCCGATGTGGGGCTCGATCCCAGGACCCTGGGATCATGACCTGAGCCAAAGGCAGATGCTTAGCAACTGAGCCACCCAGGCGTCCCAGTGTAATTATGTTCTTATTGGACTTAATGTACATCATAATGTTTACTTCATTACTTTATGCATGTTAGTTTTGAGAGGAAACTTCATTATTATGATACTCATTTTTTAACAGTGACATTACAATGATAGAATATAGTGACCTTGGGCCAGAAGAATTAGAAATGGATCTGCTCTCAAAGAAAATGAATTAATTGAAATCTAACTTCAAGTATTGTAATTCTTTTAACAAAAATCCCTTTGCAAAGAAAAAATAACGTAAAATCTAGAAATGATTTTCCGTTAGGTTTTTTTGTAATTTCAGAATAAGTCTACTCTTTTATCTTAGGAAACATTACTTTTCCATGAGCTCTTAACCATTACCACTTTTACCTGTGGCCTGTGAATATTGTCTGCTCTTGAGTTGCATACTTGATTCCAGATGTCTTCATATAACTGTGTTTGGAAAGACTATATTTATATGTGTAGGAAACAGTGTCATTAGTGGGTCAGCTTTGAACATTTTTATGAAATAGCACACAGATTTTTCTAGACAGGAATAGAAAAATGAGAAGTCTTGGCCAAGGAAGCCATCCCTTGGGACTGAACATCTCCAGGAGAAACTGCACTCCTGGATAGAAAAGTTATATCAAATATTTTCCAATTTTGCTGCTTACTTGAGAAATGAGTCTGGAAACCAGTTTTTGAGATAATTGAGACCATTTGCCATGAACTTCCTTATATATCCCAATCTTTAACTAAACATTGCTATGCCCTGGTCTTTAAATGCTCCTCCTTTACTCTCAGAGACCGACATGTTCTCCTTAAAGTGAATTGTTCCACTTAGTTTCTCTGTCTCATCTCAATTTTAAAAAATTTTCGACTCTCCAGGTGCCTGGGTGGTTCAGTGAGTTAAGCATCTGCCTTCGGCTTAGGTCATGATCCTGGAGTCCTGGGATGGAGCCCCACGTAGGGCTCCCTGCTCAGTGGGGAGTCTGCTTCTCCCTCTCCCTCTGCCTCTCCCTCAGCTTGTGCTAACCTCTCTCTCTCTCTGTCAAATAAAGAAATAAATAAAATCTTAAAAAAAAAAGTTTCGACTCTCTAGTTCCTCCTGACTGTACTTTATTAATAAAGTGAACTTATGTAAGTCACCAATGACTATTAAACAAAATTTAATGGCTTCTTCAGGGTTCTTATTTTCTCAAATTCCACAAACTTGATCCTACTGACTACCCACATCTTGAAGCTCCAGTGATACCCCAGTTTTCCCTTCTGTTAACTGTTTGTCTCCTACTTTTTTATTTCAGTTGAATTCAGCAGCCACAATATGGCAAAAGAATCAGACAAAAATCCGAGTCCAGTCGAGGACACCTAGTTTTGTTTTTAACTCAGGATATTTCTCAATGTCACTCTTGTTTTTCATTCCCATTGCTTCTATTCTGGTTCAGTTCTTTCTTTGGATTGCTAGAGTTGCCTCTTAACTTGTGTCTCTGCCTCCAATCTCTTCTTTCCTCTATTTCGTCTTTGTTCTATTTCACAGTAGTCTTCCTAAAGGAATGTCTAACCAGGTTATTCTGCTGCTTTACCAGATTACCATACTGCCAAGGAGCCTGCAGTGGCTCCCTGTTGTTTGCCTCAAGTCCAGCTCTTCATTCTGACCTTTTGAGTTAGCAAAAGTTGGGCCTACCTTTCACCATTATTTTCTGTGTTCATGGAACAGATTTTATCCATTTATTCTGGCAATTAAATCTTCTAGTGTCATGCGTTCTGCACATGCCATGTTCATTATTTCCTCCAGGCGTTTGCTGCTTTTGTCTCTTTTCCATTTATCTGACACCATCCTCATTACTGTTTCTCAGCTGTTTCAAGTCTTAACAACCTTTTCCTTTTTTAAAAAAACTGAATTGGCTTTACCAGTATCTTTTTCTCTAGCTTGCTTCTCTTGGGGACCACTTAGTTCAGTTCTTGATTTTTCTCTAGTAGTTTATTCTTTTCTAGATTTTTTTCTAACCATCTAATAACTTCGAGGTATTTTGAGGTCAAAGAAATAAAACCCTCTAAATGTCAGATAATAGACCACAAATATATGACCATTGAGTGAAAATATGCCCAGATCAAATATTTAAATCTCCTTAGTTTTCACTAAAAAATTGAAAATAATTTCTGAGTAGAAACAGGTTTTAAAAAAATGATTAACATCACAATTTTATCAAATCAACATTTGTATTTTTAAAATTCTCACATCAGCAGGGGGCACTCAAACCAAAGTTCATTCTCCCATTTTATGGAAGATTAAAATTTATCTCTGTAAGAGTTTATTCTGCTTGGGGTACCAGCTATACTTTATAATCAATTTGTAAATAAATTTTAAAATTCTTCAGTAGGTAATTTTGTAGAATTGTATTAATTTTTTTTTTAATCCATAGAAGATAAATTGTGGCTTTGGTGGAAAAATGTGTTTTAGAACATGAAATGCTTCATCTGGTGCTTTCGTTGGATGGCCACTTTATATAGAAATTTGTTTTTCCTGCCTCAGAAACTGTATTTCAATTAAATTAACATATTATTAAGCTGTTTCTCATTCAATAAAATGTTAACTTTTATAGAACAGTACTTTCATTTTCCCCTGTGAACTTGAGAAAAATAAGTTTTTATTAGAGGCTATAGTTTAACACTGGACTAAAACATAGTTTGGCAAATTCATAAAGTTTCATTGAATTTTTCTTCCTGAGCCTTTCTTCTGGCGGACTGCAAACAACTAGGGGTACGTGTTTATAGATGTGCTCATTTTCACCTCCTCCTCTTGGAGGTTAACCTAGTACTTATTAAGGGAGAAACACAGTTTATACTAAACAGTGTTTAACATATACTGATGGTATTACTGTATTTCCTGTTTTGTGTTCACAATAAGAAGATTCTGAAAAACTGCCTTTGTATAAATACTTCACTGACATTCCAGACAAGTATAATCTTGTCTGCTGGTAGGCAGGAAAGAGTGATGTCCTGGAATGCTGTTACAGAAGGAAATCTCTTTGTGTTCCACAAATGATACCCCTAAACCTTTTAAGAATATAATTTAAAAATGACAACTCTATATTTGCTTTTCCTTCCGTTTATTAACTTTGCATGCATTTAGTTCAGAAATGCAATTAGTCCAAAAAAAAAAAATTCCATTATGTCTGAGAAAGAAGCATCTTCCTGATGGTTTGCTGGAAATTTGCTGGTAGATATGTCAGAGGTAAACATAAAAACTGATTTGATAAGTCATTACTAGTTCTTGTTATTTTAGCTTAAAACTATTTTTGATACTTGAATGTGGCTTTTGTGAATTCTCTGCAGGCTTAAAAGGTGCAGTTTCCTACTCCCAAAATTTCCAGTGAAGAAATAATTTGGAAATTGTTTTTAGAATACAGATTATGTTTTTTAAGAGTTAGATTTGGAGTTTTTATGTTATTATTTAATGTGAGTCATTAAGATATATCACAATCAGTTGTGTAACTTAACCTTTAATACACTAACGAATAGATTTTCTTGTACTTAATTATGATAGCTAAAATCAGAATTGCACTGAAGTTTCTTTTCAGTGACTGAAAAAAATAGTTATGATTTAAACCCCTGAATTATGCCAAAGCAGACATCATAAACTAGACCTGTGTCTAATTTCTAGGTTGGTGGTTCTTTTTCTTCTATCTCATTACTTCTACCATTAACATGGAAAGTAACAATTACTTGCATGGATTCTCTCCTTCAGCCCCCACTCACTCTAAACCCCAGCAAAATGGAGAATCACCTGTAAGAATTTCCAAAACTTTTAAAATGCGTGTTGACCACTTTCAAAATGTAAAAAAATATCATAAGCTTTTTATGATCAGTTAGTTCTTATGTTATTAATGTATTGGCCATACTGTACCTTTCATTTAAATATGTGCTTAGGAATATGTTGACATTATTCTTTGTATGTGTCCCTTCTCATAAATCTGTTGTGTTGAATTCTGAAATACTAAAGCTACTCATCCTTAGTTAAACAGAGTACCTTAAGACAACAGAGCTAATAACTGATAAGGTGGTTCTTTTGATGGTGTCAGAAACTCAGATTCCTTCTGTCTTGCTGCAGTACCATCCCTTAGCCACATGTTTAAAAATCTCACTGTTACCTCAATTGGATTCTCATTAGGTGAACAGGAATCAGGAGGTGAGGTAATAGAGAACTTACTCCCTCACTTTAAGGACATAACCCATAAACTGTATGTATCATTTACATCCCAATGACTGATCTTAGCTGCATGACCATATTCAGGTACAAGAGAGGCTGTAAAATAAATATGTTCTCTATTTTGAGTGCTGAGCACACAGCTTAAATTGAGGGGCTTTATTACTAAAGGAAAAAGGAAAAGCTAGCAGTCTTAGTCATTATCTGTTATTTTTGTTCACTTTCATTGTCCACTCCTTTTTCAAACTACTCTGGCTTAGTTTTACATGACACAATAGTCTCCTGATTTTTCTTCTATTTCTGCCCCTCTTGACTCCTTTACATATTCTCCTCTGCCTAATCATAAAATGTTGCAGTTCATCAAGGGTGAGTGCTAGGACCCCTCTTCTTTCTTCTTTGTCTTCAGACATCTCCATCTATGGCTTTAGGTATCATGTGACTGCAGTTGATTTAGCTGACCTTTGTTCTGACCTCTCCAATGAACTGCCTACTTAGATATCTCAAAGGCATTTCAATTCAACATATCTAAATTTTAGTCTTCCTCTAAGTATTTTAATCAATAAATCTTAACTTTATGAGGTAAATACAATTACCATTACTGATTGTATAGATGAGAAATTGAGATATAGAGAGAAGTTCAGAAACTTGACCAAGTCACAGACCTACTAACTGGTGTATAGTCTGTGAGGTTTTTGACAAATGTGCAGAATTGTGTAATTACAATACAAAGCAATTTATTCACTCCAGTAATTCTTTCATGCTACCCCTTTGTAGTTAACCCTCTTTCCACCACTAACCCCTGACAACTACTGATCTGTCCCTCAAGTTGCCATTTCCCAAATGTTATATAAGTGGAACCATGCAGTATGTAACCTTTTGAGTATGGTTTCTTTTACTTAACATGTTTTTAAAATTTGTCTGTGTTGTTATTATATCAATAGTTTGTTTCTTTTCTATTGCTGGGTCGTATTCCACTATATGGATGTACTACAGTTTGCTTATCCATACACCCATTGAAGGACATTTTAGATTGTTTCCAGGTTTTCTGTGAATAATGCTACAGTAAACATTAGCAGACAGGTTTTTGTGTGGACATAAGTTTTCATATCTCTAGGATAATTACTAAGAGTGGAACTACTGAGTCATAGGGTATCTGTGTGTATAACTTTATTGATTTCTAGACTGTCAGAACTTTGTTGCCCCACCAGCAATATATGAATTCCACGTCCTCTGCATTCTTGCTAGCACTTTGTATTGGCATTTTTTTAAAAAACTTAACCATTATAATAAGTGTGTAGTGTTATCTTACTTAAATTTGCATTTGTCCAATGACTGATGATAGTGGGCATCTTTTGAGCAATTTTTACTTTTTTAATTGGGCTTTTTTTTCTTTTATTCTTTATATTCTGATTACAGATCCTTTGTCAGGTATATTGCAAGTATTTTCTAGTGTGTAGCTTCTCTTTTCTTTCTCTTAACAGTGTATTTCACAGAGTAAAAGTTCTGGATCTTGAAGAATCCCAGTTTCCTTTTTTGGCCTTTTGTGGTTTGTTTGTTTGTATTTTTTTAAATCAACTCTTTGCTTAACCCAAGATTATGAAAAATTTTTTAAGTTTTTTGTTGTAAAAAGCATATAACATAGAATATATCTTAACCATTTCTAAGTGTACAGTTCAGTAATGTTAAGTATATTCACATTGTTGTGCAGACAGTTGCCAGAACTTTTTCATCTTGCAGAAGTGAAACTCTATACCCATTAAACAACAACTCTCCATTGCCCTCTCCACCCAGCCCCTGGCAACCACCATTGTATTTTATGTTTTTATGAATTTGACTACCCTAGATAAGTGGAAGTATGTGCCTTTTCGTGGCTGGTTTCTTTTTTTTCTTTTTTAAGATTTTATTTATTTGAGAGAGAGCATGGGTTGGGGAGGAGGCCTCCAGAGGCAGAGGGAGAAGCAGACTCCCCGCTGAGCAGAGAGCCTGAGATGGGCCTCAATCCCAGGTCATTGGGATCGTGATCTGAGCCACCCAGACACCCCAATGACTGGTTTATTTCACTTGGCATAATGTTTTTGTGTCATCCATGTTGTAGCATATATCAGAATTTCTTTCCTTATTAAGGATGAATAGTATTCTGTTGTATGTATATAGTACATTTTGCTTATCTATTCAGTTGTCAGTGGACACTTGTTTCTTCCACCTCTTGGTTATTTTGAGTAGTGCTACTATGAACATGAGTGTGCAAATATCTCTTTGAGATCCTGTTTTCAGTTATTTTGGATATATACCCAGAAGTGGGATTGCCTAATTTTATGATAATTTAATCTTAATTTTTTGAAGAACTACCATACTGTTTTCTGCAGCACCTGTACCATTTTGTTCTTACCAGCAATGCCCATGGTTTCCAGTTTTTCCCCATCCTTGCTAACACTTGTTTTTTGTTTGTTTTTTATTTTTTATTTATTTATTTTTTGAGAGTGAGCAAAATGGTAGAAGTTTATTAAGTGAAGATACAGAGAAAGCTCTCAAGAGTGAGAGGGGTCCTGGCAGGGTTGCACTGTTTGTTTTTTTTAAAAATAGCCATCCTAATAAGTGTGAGGTGGTACCTCCTTGTGATTTTGATTTGCATTTCCCTAATAATTAGTGGTGTTGACCATATTTTCATATGCTTATTAGCCTTTTGTGTATCATCTCTGGAGAAGTATCTATTCAAGACTTTTGCCTATTTTTAAACTTTTTTTGTTGTTGAATTCTGGAAGTCTTTTATATCTTCTAGATATTAGCCTCTTATCAAATATATGATTTGCAGGTATTTTCTCCCATTCTGTAGGTTGCCTTTTTTACTCTGTTGATTTTGTCCTTTGATTCACGAATTTATTCATTTTGATGTCAAATTTGTCTAGTTTTACTTTGTTGACTATTCTTTTGTTGTCATTGGGAAACACTTGCCAAATCCAGTGGCACTGAGCCTTTCCCTTTTTGTTTTCTTCTGAGAATTATATAGTTTGGGACCTTATGTTTATTTAGGTCTTTAATCCATTTTGCGTTAATTTGTGTATAAGGTATAAGTTAAGATTCCAGCTTCTTTCTTTTGCATGTGATGTCTGGTTTTCCCAGCACCATTTGTTGAAGAGATTCCTATGGGTTTTTTTGTAAATTTTTACATTTCACATTTAGGTCTGTAACCTAGTTTTGATCTAAGTTTTGAATCTAGTGTGAATTAAAAGTAAAGGCCCATGTTTGCATATGGATGCAAAGTTGTTCTGGCATTTAGCTTATATATTATATTAAAAATATTAAGCTTATTATTTCAATGAATGTTTTCCTGTTTTCAAATTGAGATCCATTTCTTTTCAGCCATAGTAAAGGAATAGGTTTCCAGAATAAAACCAATAGTTTAAAATACTGTGCCCCAATAGGGGTAGGGCTAAAGTAGCAGAACTCACATTCTCCCTTCTTTTCAGTTCACACAAAGCATAAAACAAGATAATTTGCCCTGTTCATTGCCATCAAGACACGTCAGATTTGTATGTCAAAGTAATAGCCCCACTCTGTCAGCCCTGTGTTGAGTACTCTCCAGAATACTGTGTAAATCACAGGTGGATTGTTCAGGTGCTCAAAGAGCCCCCAGGAATAGGCAAATAATGAACTGACAGGTTATTGCTGCATCAAGGAATTTACCCTTTTCTTTAGCATATCATAGCTCATGAAGGCTAACTTTTGGTAACTGTTTCAGGAAAAAAAAAAAAAAAAACTGCAGTATATTTTCTTTCTTCCCTCCTGTCCCTGCACAAAGCAAACAAACTTGTTTACAGAACATCCAGCATTTAGTTGAGTAAATGACGGGTAGGAAATTAAGCTGTTAATACAGGAGGATGACTAAGTGAGGAAATCCGTCTTTTGTCAACTACTCTTATATTATTATTATTATTATTACTATTATTATTATTAAAATAGAATCTGCTTTCAGTTTCAGTGGTTGGGAGTGTTTAGATGTACATGGTTTAATGGATTTTGCACTTAAAATTCTGGTTTCTCTCTTTTACTTACAATTCAACATCATAATAGAAAATAGTGCAAATAGTCTTCTAAATGATTGATATAGGATGATGGCTTAGGCTTAGTTATTGAGTCAAAGCTCCACACCTGTTTTATGTCATAGCAACTTCCTCAGAGGATGAGTTTTAAAAAAATACCATTCTTTCTAGCGACGCCAGAGGCATTATAAATCTCTAAATTGAAAAATGCTGAATTTAATTTGATTCTTATTTAAATCTGCTTAAAATTAACTCTTTGGGTACTTTCTGGTTTTTTAAAATGAACTGCTGATTGCCACATGCTATATATGTATTTCCTTCTTTATAAACCTTGATAAGATATTATTCTTGATATTCATGGTAATATAGAAAATAATCTTAAAATTATATACATTCTCCCCCTAAAATGAAGTTTACTGAAAACAAATTTAAAATTTAATAATTAAGTTGGGGGGCCTGGGTGGCTCAGTCGTTAAGTGTCTGCCTTTGGCTCAGGTCATGATCCCAAGGTCCTGGGATCCAGCCTTACATTGGGCTCCCTGCTCCGCGGGAAGCCTGCTTCTCCCTCTCCCACTCCCCCTGCTTGGGTTGCCTCTCTGGCTGTGTCTCTCTGTGAAATAAATAAATAAAATCTTGAAAAAAAATTTAATAATTAAGTTCACCAAAGTAAACACATATAGAGTGAAAAAGATTTTACTTGTTTGGTGGTACATGTACATTTGAGCTCATATTTAATATAAGTTAAAATTATCATGACCCTACCAAAAAATACTCATGTCATTTTAGACTGCACTAACTATAGCATCCAGATTGCATAAACTAACAATTTTGGGATCTCATGGTTTGTAAATAATTTTAGATATAACAGGTGTGGACCAGAGTATGTTTTTACCCAGGAGAAAAGAAGAATACATGCAGTACAGTTATTTGTTTAAATAACTTTGTATGTTTAAAAGTCCATCCTGTAGAAAAGACAATTAAAAAGATTCAGTAAAACAAATGGAATAACTTTCCAGTGAACTACCGTTGTTCACGTAGTTGACTTCCTTGTTCTGGGAGGCATTGATCTCCCTGATACTCCAAGTGTTTTAAAAAAAAGAGTTGTGCTAAACTTCTGTTATATTGATTAGGAAGTTGGAAAAGATAACTTTTTTTTTTAAGATTTTATTTATTTATTTGATAGAGAGAGACAGCGAGAGAGGGAACACAAGCAGGGGGAGTAGAAAAGGGAGAAGCAGGCCTCCCGCAGAGTGGGGAGGACCAGGACCCTGGGATCATGACCTGAGCCAAAAGTAGACGCTTAACAACTGAGCCACCCAGGTGCCCCAGAAAAGATAACTTCTGATCTCTTCAATTTTAAATTGAATCAGCAAGCATAAAATGATTTCATGACTCAGTCACTTAGCACATATGTGAATATTTGCAAATTTGGGTTTTGAATTTTGAGATTAAGAAAATTACGCTTGGTTGGCCCTATGAACTTTCCAAATATTTTTGCTTTTCTATATTTTTCCTGTTTTTAAAAATAATTCAAAGTATTTATCAAAAAGAAAAAGAAAACGTCAAATTCTGGCCCAGGTCCTATAAATCCAGTCTGAAGTTAGAGGAAGGAATAAGAATGAATAATACAGGTCCTCTGTTTAACATGTGAACCCCACTTACCCTGTCATGTGTGAAAGTTGCACATAAGGAACTTTATAGCACAATCTTAAGAACTTGATACTTTATTTGTAGCAAACATGGCCCTCCTAACAAGGGCGCATGGGCAATATATTTGTAGATCATTCCTTGGCAGTGTTGTCCTTTGAATGGATAGGCTTTTTGCATCATGCAAAACATCTTGACATTCTTAATGTTATATATATTTAAAAGAGCAGACGTGACTAGAGGTACTATGTTTGCAGAATTCAGCAAAGAGAGGCTGTTTAGCATTAAATATCTATATTACTATAGTTTTTCATTGCATTTAGATACTAATTAACACTGAGCATGCAGAAAATACTTATTACTTTGAGTTGCTCATTTGTGGAACATAGGCTTGAAAGAATGAATGTATATATGCATGCATCTATGTATGCATGTGTGCATCTTTGGTAGTACACTAAGTGCAGTAATCACTTTTTATTCATGGTTAGAATAGTTCTTGGCACTCTCAAATCTTGGTGAACATTTGTCATATAACTAAATATATTCAGTTTAGATAGTATCAGATAGATGTTAGCTTTTGAATAAAGCAAATATATTATTTTTTAATTATATAAATGAGTAATTTTATTTCATCTTTAGATTATGATTTTTCTAAGGAATATATATTATGTGTATATTGCTTATATTACCGAGTCTAAAACAATTTCTTTATAGATCTTTTAACTTAGGCAGTCTGCCATAAATGTCACTCCATTCTTGTGGTCATTAATTTAGAAGGATGGCAGTTCTTAATAGATGACCACTCAGTATTAACCTCCCAAGAGCTAAAAAACCAAGAGCAGTTATAAAAAGTAGTTCTTACATAATACAGGATGGCATAGCTGTTTCTTCTTTGTTTTTTCCATAAAATAGTCTACAGTATAAATAGGTCTTAAATCATTTGAAGTTGGATTTCAGTTCTGTTTTGGCCTTTACTGAGTAATATGAAGCACTATTTGCTCATCTGTAAAGTAGGAATACTACCTTCTTTGCAGAAATGTTAGAGGATTATATGTGGTAACTTACAAGAAATTTTAGCATAGAGCCTGTTACAAAGTGAGCTCTGGAGACACAATAGCTATTGTTACTATTTTCTCCAGAAAAAAAAAACAAAACACAAAAAACGGAAGATTAAAATATGGATAAATACCTGTCTTTAGCACTTAAAATTTTAAATTGTTATGCCTTCAGTTTTACTTATTTTTCACTTTTATTTTTCTTCTGTCTTATTTTTCTCTTTGAATTCTAATATTCAAAAAATTCCTCCTGTTATACAGAACATATCAGCAGTTACCCATTAGTCATCACTATTAAATGAATTGTACATTAAGTATTCCTTTGGGAGACCTGATGACATCTCCTTTTTCTCTCACGTTGTGATGGCCAATACGTGTCATATCTATGTCCCTTTCTTACGCCCTCCTGCACAAAAGTTTCTGAGTTCTCAAAGAATCTGCAATGGTTTTATATATATATATATATATATATAGTCTTCATCCATTGTCAGGAAACCAGCTTCTTAGGGGCGTTTCTGGTTTTTTGGTAAATACCTAAATAGATTGTTCTGATTACCTAAACTTGGAGACTAATCTTTTTGTATTTTTAAAATGGCCTGGACTGATATGAGTCTGTTTAGTAGAGGATAGGCTGGAAATTGGTAAGCTAGAAATAGGAAAACTGAAGATTCAACCACCCTGGTTGTACACATTCGTCATACACATAGTACATTATTTTCTCTCAGGTTCCTTTTAGCCTTTCTATGGCTCAGTATTGACCCAGCAAGGGGCGCCTGGGTGGCTCAGTTGTTAAGCGTCTGCCTTTGGCTCAGGTCATGATCCCAGGGTCCTGGGTTTGAGCCCTGCATCAAGCACCCTGCTCCATGGGAAGCCTGCTTCTTCCTCTCCCACTTCCCCTGCTTGTGTCGCCTCTCTCGCTGTCTCTCTCTCTGTCAAATAAATAAATAAAATAAAATCTTCTTAAAAAATATTGACCCGACAGATTTCCTTTTCCCTTCTTCCCACAACCCTATGGCTTGCTTTACACACATACACATATACACATTTGCCAATATAATCTATAATATGTACTGAATAAACTACCATCTATATCTTTCTATTCTAATCTTGGTTAACATCTGCACAGCACATCTGATAGAATTGCATGGAACTTATGAGCTTAAAATAAACATGATGAAGTTTTCTTTATTCTAGGAACATTCATTACCCATTTCCAAAATACTTAAAATATTATTTTCCTACTACTAAATCATAGAACAAAAATTATATCGTCTCTTCATATCAGAACCTTTTTCAATTTATGACTATTTGAAATAAGGACAAGTGTTTAAGAAAGCATGGTTTTTAAGTATTATTAGGGGAAAATAGGAGAAAGTGTTATGTTAACAAATTTACATTGCGTGCTCATTGTCAGTCTCCCAATCTGTATAAACATGAAGACTAAAATTCAGTGATTTGCATGTCTCAGAGAGTGAAAGACCAATTGGATTTTTAAACATAACTGGAGGAGAAAAGAAAAACTTTTGAACCTAAAGCCTTGCTTTATCCAGGGATGGCATGAGTTTTTTCTTTGTCTGGCTTTAACCTAAAAGTATATTCGTAATGTCAGGCCTCACCAGAAACACTACAGATGCTTTGTAGGGACTGTAGTTTTATCAGCTTGTATTTCTTAGCTGACACTTTCTTTTAACACTAGAAAGCACTCACACCAATGTCGAATAAATGAATTTATGTGAAAATATATGCCTGAGGAAAAAGCAGTATAGAAGCTTTTGATATTTAGTACTTTTCCTAATTACTCTGACTTTCCATAATCTCTCTGTTGTCTGAACGATAACATTTACTAGTACCAGGTGGTATTATATAGTAAATATTACAATTCAGGCAACAGAGAGATTATGGAAAGTTAGAATAGTTAAAAGATAAACACACATTAAGTATGTTTCTAATTTTTAAAAAATAATTATGTGTCAGACTAGGTAGTTTGCATAATAAAGCAGTTAAGGTAGATCTTTTTCATACTATTTTGTAGATAAAGAAACAGGCTTAAAGGAGGTTAAGTAACTTGTCCACTGTCTAACAGCTAGTAAATGACTCTACAAGGAATGTTACTTTGGTACATTTAGATATTCTTTCCAGAAATCAGTGATTTTTGATGGTCTTCAAAGAATTGGACTGGTTAGCAGGGTTGCTACTGACCTTGGGAGTTGGTAATGGATTTAATGGCTCTTGAGTGGGAAGTTGAGTAATCAACTTAATTCTGTGTGCTTAACATATTGAATGGAGCACTGGATGTTATACGCAGACAATGAATTATGGAACACTACATCAGAAACTAATGATGTAATGTATGGTTATTAACAGAACATACTAAAATTTTAAAAAAGAATTAAAATTCTGTGTGCTAAAAATAAGGCCAATTATAATATATGCCTTTATCACTGACCTGAAAATTTTCTGAGTGTCTAATCCTATGGTAAGTGATATTTATCATCTAAAATTGCTTTACCTTTGGGAGGTACCAGTCAAATCAAAGAAGTATTTACTTCTTGTTTAAGGTTTTAATTTGCTTGAGTGACAGAAATATATATTTGCAGCTTGAGAGGTTTTTCATGAATGGAGGTGTCCAGTAATATCTTTCAGATAAGTATTTCTTAGAATCATTAACAATGACATTTATGAGTTGAAGTAGAAATCATTTTATAATAGGCATATTAAGGGTGCCTGAGCAGTGCAGTCAGTTAAGCGTCCAACTCTTGGTTTTGGCTCAGGTCATGATCTCAGGACCGTGAGATCAAGTCCTGAGTCAGGCTCCACACTCAGTGCAGAGTCTGCTTGAGATTCTCTCTTTCCTTCTAACCCTCCTGTGCATGCATGTACTACTCCCTTTCTCTTCTGTCTCTCTCTCTAAAATAAATCTTTAAAAAAAAATAATGGGCACTGTTAACTATGACATTGTTGGCGTCTTTTTAGCATACCAATAAATATTACAGAGCCATTTTTGCATGGTAATTTAAAAATTTTTTGTTGATTGATTGGATCTAAACTGCTACAGCTTGCTATATAATGATTAAGAGCACAGACTCAAGACGTAGGTTTGAATCCCAGTTCCATCCCGTACCATATGTATGACCTTGGGCAAATTATTGAATCTGTGTGACTGTTTCTTCACCTATAAAATGTAAACAGTAGTACCTACCACAGAGAGTTGTTGTAAGGATTAAATGAATAATAAATTTGAAATAACTTAAAATAATACTTAATATTGTTTACTACTTTTTTATTTTTTTATTTTTATTTATTTTCTTTTAAAGATTTTATTTATTTATTTGACAGAGAGAGACACAGCGAGAGAGGGAACACAAGCAGGGGGAGTGGGAGAGGGAGAAGCAGGCTCCCTGCTGAGCAGGGAGCCCGATGCGGGGCTCGATCCCAGGACCCTGAGATCATGACCTGGGCCAAAGGCAGACGCTTAACGATTGAGCCACCCAGGCACCCTTACTACTTTTTTTTTTTTTAATTTGCCTCAGTTTATATTTGATTAAGCTAGGAGGCCATGAAGTTCTTTATGGATATTTTGTTCACTATGGTGTTGAAATAACATCATTGAATGTGGTTGATTTATATGTATTAGATCATCTATATATATATTCTTCATTATATCATTGGTATCTTAATCTGGTAGGCTAATACAAATGTATTCTTTTTGAAAATTACCTATGCTTTTAGAAATCTGAGATCCTTCCCAATATTTGTATGTAATGAATTCGCAAAAGGAAACCAAAGTCCCAATGTACAAAGTTGAACATCAGATTTATGAGATACATAGGAAGATTCTATTCCCAGAGAGTTAGTAATTATTATGAATTTCCTAATTATACTTTGTCATTCATAAAATACTTAACATTTTGAATTTTTTTTGTTCGCTGGGTTTTTTGTTTGCCTGTTTTTACCTGCTAAGAATATTTATTTGAGGCTTTAGTATTCACCATGCCAGGCTGTAGGAATATAAGAGTGAATAGCAAAAAAAAAAAAAGAGTGAATAGCAGATAAAGTCTCTTCTGATTGGGTGTACGGTTTAGTAAGTGGTGCTTATAGACAAGCAAGCGGGGAACTGCAGTAAAAGATGCTAAATAAATGCTCTGAGGGCAGAAGTACAGAGTAGTCCAAGAGGAAGAGAGATGGAATAAAGAGAATACTGAAACTAGATTTGGGAAAAAGGAAAAGTTTCTTAGAATGAGCCTGCTAAGAGGACTAGAAGTGATGGGGTGGAAGGGATTGGATATTTCAAGAAGAGAGTAGCATTAAGTGGAAAGGCCTAAAATAGAGAGAACACATGATACATTTGTAGTTCAGGATGACTGGGCCATAGAGGGAAAGCTGAGAATGGCAGAAGTGAGGCTGAAGAGATAATCCATGGCCCAGTCATGAGAGTCTTTGAATGCTGTGGCAAGGAATTTTTACTTTATCCCGGGAGCAAGGATAACCATTAAGGCTTTTAAGCAGGAAGTGATACAATCAGATTTGTGTTTTAGAATTCTCTTGTACTAAAAGGATGGACAGTGAAGATCTGTTAGTAAGAGTAATACTCCAGCAATCTAGGAGGAGAGTCAATGGCCTGTACCAAGGAATGATGATGATGGGATGAAAGGAAGTAATTGTCTTCAAGAGATCCTTAGTAGTAGAATATGCAGAACAGCATAGTTGGTTAGAATCAGTCTTATTTTCCCTAGAAATTTCCAGTATATAGTACAAAAAATAAACATGTGTATGGATATTTGTGTATACATAAGCCTTTGTAGAAAAAAACCTAAAAGGATATATATTCAAATATTAAAAAGTGATTATCTGTAGAAATAATTGTGTGTGTGTATGTGTGTGTATCCCTCTAGTTTCTAATTTTTCTGCAGTGGACATGCATTTTTCTTGAAATTATTTTTAAAAGAGTAATTATATAATACAGATATAAAAACCTACTATCAGAAAATTTTGATAATATTATAAATTAAGTCTCCCTAGCTAAATTTTCTGCCATACCCTGGCACCATAACCAGACACACACACATGATCTTACTTCCACAATGAGTTAAAGACAAATTCAGCAATCATTGGGCAATGAAGAACTTACTCAGATGAAGCAAATGATCTTTTCCTTAAGTTCCAGTAGATGACCTATTTTATATAGGCATATTATTTTTCAGAAAGTACTTAGGTGACTCCAGCTCATTATAATTATCTGCATTAATGATTAAAATCTCTAATTGTTATTATGGGAAAACTATAAAGACCTGTATCTCTGTAGAGAAAACTTACGAACACAACTGAAATAAACCAAGTGTTATGGGTTTTGAGATTCATAATTAGTTCTACAATTCTTAAATATGTTATACTGAAAATTAGGGCTAGCAAAAGTTAAAAATACTAATTTAACAGTCATAAAAATGAAACTGTGAATATTCAGGTTTTGAGAATGTTTATTACTAAATCATCTGTTATCTTTTTTGAACCTAAACCAAGCCACAAATAGTGGTTTCTATTGATTTTAACAATAAATACGTTTAATCAAAGTACTTTGCAAATAAAAACTCCTTTTACTCCTTAATGTTACTTTAATCTGTTCAAGTCAAGAAAGTACATTTATAAATATGTATCGTCTCAGGAATTAAACTGTGTCCTATTTGCATCTCCAGAAAGAGACTAGTTTACTGTCTCTCACTAGGAGCATCAGGACAATTGTCTTAATTTGCTAAGACATACTATGAAGTTATTAAGTGGTTGTTATTCCCTTTTATAAATGGAAAGACTTAGGGACAGAGTGTGTTAGGCAATTTGCCAGGAGGCAAATAATAAACCAGGGGAAAAGTCCAAGTATTTTCTAGGCCTGTGGAATTCACAATTTTTCTAGTTGCTGTAGGAATCATTGAAATTATTTTGTTATTATTATACTGCCTTACAGACATGACAGAAATTTTGCAAAGAGCACACATCTTGGAATTTTTTAACTCTCTATATATGTTTCATTTTTGAATATTCTCTCTAATAAATACATTTCTTTCTTGCTCAGCAAAGTTCAGTTAATTTAAGGATAAGCTGTATAAATGATCTAATTCAATTCATTTACATGGTTTAAGTAATATAGTAACGCTAATTATGCTTTCTCTGGCTTTTGTTCTGTTATTATGTGAGGCCAGATTATAGTTTTATATACTGTGTCCTTCACTGGGTACCAGATGCAAGGGAAGCCAGTAAATAACTTAATAATATCCAGAGAGATCCCAGCTTTAGTTGAAAATAGAAGATACCTTGTAAGTGGGACTGTTGTAAACCACACAGTAATTATAAAGCTCCATAATTACAAGGGGGCATTTTCTCTCCTTTCTTTAACCTGTCTTAAGTGTTAGTTATGATTAAAAGCAGAAGTGTTTCCCTCAATAAGGAAAAAAAAAAACTACTTATTTTTACAGTCAGTTTTTCAAACAAAAGAAAAAGCTCCTCTGGGATAAAAATGTGTCCACACAGGGCCTGTCATGTAAAATTTTCCAGATTCATAGGGAGTTGAACCTTTTTTCTTGTTTTTTTTTTTTTTTTTGAAAAAACTGTAATTGTCCTTGTATTCTTTTTTTTTTAAAGATTTTATTTATTTATTTGAGAGCGAGAAGGAGAGAGAACAGGGGGAAGTGGCAGGCAGAGGGAGAGGGAGAAGCAGACTCCTCACTGAGCAGGGAGCACAACGTGGGGCTTGATCCCGGGACCGTGAGATCATGACCTGAGCCAAAGGCAGATGCCCAACTGACTGAGCCACCTAGGAGCCTCCTATTCTTCTTTTTTATATATAATATTACAAACTCTGTCAGTTTTGGTTTCTCACATCAGTGGGCAGACCTATGGAAAATAGAACTTATTTAGAAAATGCATTGAAAGCAAGTATTTTGCCAGCCTTGAATAATTTATTTTCTCCTTCTTCCAATCTCTTGTAGAACATACTACCCAGAGTGTTTGCTGAACATTTAATGTGTATGGCTTTATCTTTTTGTTTATCCCTAAATTACAAGTTTCTAAAAGGCAGAGATTCACTCCCTTACTTGTGATGTTTCTAGGGCATGTATCTTACATAGAATTAGTTTTTAACAAATCGTTAATAAATTATTGTTCTGAAAATTTCTCTTACCTATTATACAGTTTGAGGAATAATTTTATCTAGCTACACTGACAGATCTGACATATATATACCAACTCTCTTTTACTCAGTTGCTCAGTTCTCTAATTAAAACTGAAGCTGGGGATAAGTCCCAGAAGAGGACCATGCAGCCTGTGATAAAGACATAGGAGCCTTAAAGGTGGCTTCAGTTTCTTTATTTAATCTTGTAAATGACATAGGAGTTCTTTAAATAAATCTCATTAATGACAGATTGAACAGTTGGTGATACTGCACAACTAATAATAGCAAATGGTGTACTTTCAATCTGTTAATATGCTAAGCACTTTGCATTACCTCTTTCTTTTCAAGAAAGGAATCTGAAGCTTGTAGAGTTTAGAGCGTCCACAAAATAATTGTTAGCAGTGTATAGATTA
This sequence comes from Callorhinus ursinus, assembly GCF_003265705.2. NCBI lineage: Eukaryota > Metazoa > Chordata > Mammalia > Carnivora > Otariidae > Callorhinus > Callorhinus ursinus. Next base: position 101,973,514 of record NW_027397066.1, read on the forward strand.
ATACTGTGTGAATTCAAAGCCAATGATTTTAACAATGTCCAAACAACAATAATAACACAAATGAGAAACATTAGTACCGTTTCTTGAGAGTTCTTGAGACAGACATTATTTCACTGAATTTTCCCAGCAATTCTCTCACAAATATTTTCTTTTTATAGATAAGAAAATTGATCCCCAGTGAGGTATATCTATTTGGTATACAGGTTTAAAAAATAATATATCTCATTTAAGAGTGGCATTCTAATGAATGGCGACAGAACTACTAAATTTTTTAGATTTAATTAGCAGTCATTTAATTTCAAGTATATTTTATACAGTATTTCTTAATCCTTGGACTTTTTTTTTCTTTTTGGAGGTTGCATATGGATTATGCTTAATGATTTATAGCAGTGCTTTGAAGCAGTTTAGAAAGGTCCCAGCCTGGAAGTGTCTGAAATGTTTGTATAGGAGTAATGCAATTTTAGTATCTAGAATCCTGCTAACGTATATGATAAATGTCAGTAGAAAAACATATATTTGCTGACTTTTTTATTTACATTTTATAAAAGAAAGCATTTCTGTTATGTTAGAAAATAACCAGGATTTCTCGTTTCAAAAAGAAATCACATGTGGGGGCGCCTGGGTGGCTCAGTCATTAAGCATCTGCCTTCGGCTCAGGTCATGATCCCAGGGTCCTGGGATCCAGCCCCCCCGCTTCTCCCTCTCCCACTCCCCCTGCTTGTGTTCCCTCTCTAGCTCTCTCTCTCTCTGTCAAATAAATAAATAAAATCTTAAAAAAAAAAAGAAATCACATGTAAGTTCCTGTAAGTTGTAACTTTATATGTTTTATAATATGTTAACTGTTCTAGCAGCATTCAGAAATCCTAGCGTTTATGAGTATGACTTGCTATAGATTCCCATGGCCCCTCACAGCCCCAGGTCCTTGAAACAAATAAACAAGGCTTTACATAATAAAAATTGAAATAAAATTTAAAATATGACCCATCATAGGTGTGAACTTGCTTAAACTGTGGTTGCTTCCTGCTAGTGCATGAATTTTCAGGATGTCATCGCTAATTGTATAAGTACTTCAGGAGTCTAGTTAGAAATGATTTCAGAGCAAATCAGTGCTATGTTAAAAAGAAAAAGGAAAAAGGAAAAAATTTACTCTTTACTCAGTTTTAGAACCAGGAAATGTTAGACCTTAAAGAGACCTTAGAGATGATCTTAGCCCACCTCCCAAACAGGGAAGTGGAATCAGCTTTCTCATGTAGGTGAAAGTCACCAACCATGAACCAGGGATAATAAGCTAAGACAAAACTTTCTGAGCCCTTTTCTGTCCTCCATAATACCCTAGTACTTGCTCACCCTGTCTTTAGTATAAAGCAAGAAAGTAGCAGTCCATTGCCAGCTAGAGGCAGAACAATAGATCAGTACAGTGAGAGAGTTGTGTTAATTATAAGTTGAGGCATCCCTACTCTCTCAACTCTCCTCACTCTGTGGATTTGACAACTATTATAGAAGCAGGAAAGCCCCAATAATAATAATAAATGCCTAGAGTGGAGGTCCTAAGAGAGTTGCTGGTGGATAGAGGCCATGGGGAAGCAGAGGTGAGATTAGAGAGTAAAAATAGGAAGTTATTGAGTCGACACTGTGACATCAGAGGAACCCTTTAAAACTCATTTGGAAAGCACAAACTAGGGCTCCTCCTCCCAAGCAGAAATTACTACGTGGGTCAACTAAAAGTCACAACAGAATAAAATAAGCAAAGCCAGTGGTACAGACAGAATGTGAATTTATTTATTTATTTTTTAAAGATTTTATTTATTTGACAGAAAGAGACACAGAGAGAGAGTGAACACAAGCAGGGGGAGTGGGAGAGGGAGAAGCAGACTCCCCGTGGAGCAGGGAGCCCGATGCAGGGCTCGATCCCAGGACCCTGGGATCATGACCTGAGTTGAAGAAGGTGCTTAACGACTGAGCCACCCAGGCACCCCAGAATGTGAATTTAAAAATAACTATAATAGAATAAAAAAAAAAACCTGGATGAGTTGAATAACAGAAGGGTTGCAGCCAAAAATGAATTCATAATGTGGAAAATCAAGTCCAGAAATTCTTCTAGAAACATCAGGAAAAGGTAGTAAGATGAAAAGAATGTAAGAAAAGTCAAGCGGCACCTGGGTGGCTCAGTCGGTTAAGTGTCTGCCTTCTGCTCAGGTCATGATCCCAGAGTCCTGGGATTGAGCCCCCTCACTGGGCTCCCTGCTCAGCCAGGGGAGTCTGCTTCTCCCTCTCCCTCTGCCCCTGCTTGGGCTCTCTCTCTCTCTCTCTCTCTCTCTCTCTCAAATAAGTAAATTAAAAAAAAATCTTTAATTTAAAAACAAAGTCAAGAAATATGAATGATAGAAAAGACACATCATCATTCATCCACTGTAAGTCTCAGAAGAAGAGACGAAGTAAACTGAGGGGAGGAGATGTCAAGTCACTTAATAACTAAGAATTTTTTGGAACTGAATACAGCAATTAAGATTTGAAGAGTTCAGAGAGAGCTGAAGAGTATAGATAGGAGGAAAACTTACATCTCTAGACCTATTCTATTCAAATATTAAGATGTCAAAGCTTAGGAAAAAACTCTAATAAAAGCTTTCAGGTTTAAGGAAAAACAGACAACCTATATAGGAAGCATGAATCAGACTGACATTAGATTAATCAACAATAACAGATTCAAAGGGAAACTGAAATGACATCTTTAAAATCTTGAAGGAAAACAACTGTGAACCTAAAATTTTATCCAACTTAACTGTCAAATGTGAGCGATAAGGAAGGATATTTTCTGATATACAAGATCTCAGAAAACCTACTATACAAAGACGCTTGCTGAAAGCTCTCAGAACATATATTCTGACAAGAAGAGAAGTGTATTCAGGAGGAAGTAGTAAGATATATAGATAGTAATAGAGAATACAGAGTCCAAGGATGTGTGTAGTTTCATAGACAAGCAATGGCAAAAAACAACAACAACAAACAGAAGAAGGAGAGAAAAAGAAATACTAATAACTAAGTATCTCATCAGTCTAGAATTAAAACTCCAGGTAATATTAATCTTCGGGAGTTGTGGGGGCAAGAGGGGTAAGGGAAGGGTGGGGTTAGAGACCAGAGGAGGTGAAACTGAGATAAGGTTATTTTCTTTAGGGAGAGTATGCAGACATTAACTTTAGACATTTACAGTGAAAAATAAATACAGCTATAGAATTCAAAACGAATCTCTTTGGTAATAGACATCATAGATAACATGAACAGATTGTGATAAATTAGAAAAAGTTCCAGTATCAAATAAAATAAAGAACATTGATTTCCAGATGATTTATTATCTGCCATGTTTGAGAACCATTGTGTTACTAAAACCAGGGCTCTAATATTTTTATTCCTTGAGATAACAAGGGGTGGGCACCAAATCTCTAATTTTTACCTAATTATTACACCCCAAGTCAAGTGCACAGTGTTTGAAGTGGTTACAGTTGCTAGGGACATATACTGAAGGGCTGCTAAGACAGTTTTAATATGTTGTCATGTTACTATTTGTAGAACCTTGAGTAAATCTCTCATGAGCACACATCGGCAGTTCAAGACCCTTTTCTATCTTGAACCGATTTTTCCTTTCTCCCAGCTGGAAGCTCTAAGATACATTTTATGAAAACCTTGATCTTGTTTTATTAATATAACATATTTGTGTTACAATTTTGCCCCTCAGTTATCTTGACTCTAACAATTAAATGATATCTAACCAATCTTGCAGAAGTTAGATTCTTTAATTTCATTAAACCAGGACATTCCACATGTAGGGTTGCATGGTATACATAGGAATGATAGTTTAAGGGAATCCATTTCTAGATCTCTGATGCCTAAAAGTGATCTGCCTGAGAGTCCATTTATGATGAGAGGGGAGATTTCCCCTTTGCACACTTCTCTTTATAAACCTGTGAGGCACCAAACAAGAGGACAATGGGAAACAGAGGTTATGGGTCTGAGAAACTGGATGATTCTGAAGCACCAGTTTTCTACACATGGTCTGGAGATCATAATTACTATTTGCCTTTTTCACTCTTTCTCAGGAGTTACAGTGAGAAAGGACTTTCCATTGTCATTTGTTTGTCATCTTTTCTGTTATTAACTCAAATTTCAAAGAATTGAGGGATGTTACTATGTAACAAACTTTCTTCCCGTCCCTACTTATTTATGTGAACAAGTTCTCTGTACTTTATTATATAAAAAATTGAAATAGAATTGAAAATGAATACTAGCAATAAGTAGTCGTTAGTCCCCCATGTTTACAAGAACTTAACAGGAAGGAGGAGACTAATGAGAGAATTCCATCTGTCTCATTAAGAAATGAATCTGCAATAAACTTTAACCTTTTATGTGTAATATTTCCTCTAAATCTTTAATATTTATAATTTTACATAAATAATTGTAATGTTAATTCAACCCAGAAGAAATTTAATACTTAAAACCTTATGTTCATGTGAAATTTTTTTTAAAAATCAATGTATATATATAATTTTATTCTTGAAAATTATTACAAGATGATCAGTGAACAAAGGAAATCCTCTTGGGGTAGTGGAATGGAATATAAATTTAAGGAGAAAAAAAGCAATGCAAAGTTTCTCAAAGCTAGTTTTCAAATGGATGCTAGTATTAAATCACTGTGGTTTCAAATCTACTGAATACATTGGAAAGAGTTGATGTAAAGGTCTTATTTTAAAATCTCAATATTTATAGTACTCTGGAAATTACATCCTTCACAACTATTTAAACATGGATACATATGAGAAGGCAACTATCTCAATTTTCTTTTTTAAGTATACATACAGTTCCTTTTTAGCACTAGTAAGAGCTACATGTGCACATTGATTGAGACCAGAACTCTACATTTTTGGAGAAAGAAAGGGCAGTAAAGAGAGAAATGCTTTTAAAATTAAACAGTGAAACTTTTCCAGGGAGTGGTAGAGTGGGTGGTTAAAAAAACGATTAAGGAAGCAGATCAGCCAGAAAGGCGAAAGGATCAGAATGCAGATATGGCAAAAGATAATGGCGTTAGTCCCTAGCCAGCCTGTGGCAACAGCCTTATTATATTTTAATATAGGCCATTAAGTTGTGTATCTTGATTCCTTCAACTTTCTGCCAAGATGAATGACTTTCAGTAGTAACTAGAGTTGTGTTGACTGGACAACTGATAGCACCACAGCCTTTTCAAACCCATTGTGTATTTTTAAAGTGGGATAGGAGGATGGTGGTGTTCCTTTGATAACCATTAAAAAAGTACCCACCTTGGCAAAATTGGTGATGTGATCGAATTGAAGTCAGTATAGGACATAAGCACACACACAAATAACTACTGGATTTTGCAGGTGGAAATGTGCTTTCATGTCAGTGATGTGGAAGTGTAAACAATATGATTTTTATCATGCAGCAAACATGTAAAAATTTTAACTTTCCTAAGCATTATTTTAGGAAGTAGTTTTTTAAAATGCCTTTTTTAAAAAAATAAAGATTTATTTATTTAGAGAGAGAGTGTGTGCACACGCACGAGCTGGGGGGAGGGGCAGAGGGAGAGGGTGAGATTCTCAAGCAGACTCCCCACTGACTGCAGAGCCTGTTCTGGGGCTCGATCTCAGGACCCCTGAGATCATAACCTGAGCTGAAACCAAGAGTCGGCGCTCAAACGGCTGAGCCATCCAGGCGCCCCTAAAATGTTTTTTTAAAAAGAAAGCTTTTTAGCTAGAATAATTTTGATACTACTCATTTGACAGAATTACAAGTAAAATATGAAGAAATATGGCAGCCATTTAAAATATGTAATCCCCAACGTTCCTTAAGGGGAAGGGGGTGCTGGTAGGTGGAATGCTTTCTGCTCTATGCGGGTGCACCTGAAAAGAGGAAAGCTAGGATTGGCCAAATTGCCCACCCAGGCAAGGGAATTGTTGACTTGACAGATAAAATAATAAAAAACAGGGAAACTTGGGATATTTTTATGGCAATAGTTATAATAGCTAACATTTATTGAACAGGATATGTCAGGCACAGTTTTAAATATTTTACACATGTTAAATTATTTAATTGCCACAATAATAACCACACGTGTATCTTACTGTCAAAGAAATGTCCCGAATATTCTTATGTATTCTTCTATTGTTCAGATATTTATTAGCCCTTCTGTTGTCCGAATGGGCATTTGAGCCCAGTCCTAACTTCCTCTTTAAATGGAAGCTTGACTGGCCTGAATGTCCATAATGGCTCCTCCTTATGTCTGGCTCATCTGGGGCATTCTGCTGGAGTACCTTGGAGCTCTTCCACATAACCTTTCTATAAGCATGGGCTTCTGCAGACGTGGCAGCTAGCTTCTAAAATGGAGCCATTTCAGCCTAGAAAGGCTAAAGTTGAAGATCTCTTGAAGCTATACTGTGTCACTTGACACAGTTCCTTTGCCCTTATTTTGGACAGAGCATCTCCCAGTGCTGGCCCCAAAGGGAGTGGGAGGAGAATAGGTTCATTCTCTTGATGTGAGAGGAATGGGAAGGGTTTTGCAGCCATCTTTAATCCATCATAGATAACATGATGCTTTCTATGTTATTAATATTCATTCTATTTATGAGAGTGAGCCATCTCTTTTACTTGCAATACAAAAATATCTTGCCTCTGATCATTTTAAGTCTTTAGACTGTTTGATAGTTGGATAAGATTTTAGTCCTGGAAGGATGGAAAGGGATGGGGCTGAAGGTGCTTGTGCAGAGTTTGCCTTAGACCTGCCTGACTCTTTACTCAGCCTCAGCATTCAAATGAACCACTAAGGAGTATGAGGCAGAGAATTTAAGATACTTTATCACTGCTACTTTCTGGAATGCAGAAGTTTCTGTTTTATGGGGAGACAGGCAGAGAGGAAAGTATCACTTAGTGTATATGCGTCTGCATCTGTACTCTTCATTTTTATATCTATTTCCACTTAGTTTTATCCCTAGTAATACCTGCTCATATATTTCAAAGTCAAAAAGACCTACAAGGCTAAACAAACAAAAAACCAAAAAGACTAAGAAAGAAAACAGAAGTCTTTTGCACTTTCCTCCCCATTCTCAAATTTCTGCTTCCCAAGGTGAACCACTTTCTACTTCTCAGGGCCCTCCCCCGCCCCAACTTAACTTTTAGAATACCACATTTCTGCTCTTATTTCTTGAAAAAAGAACCAAATGAAACTTACAGATCCGAGAAATACAAAATCTGAAATGAAGCATTCACTAAGTAAGTTTTACAGCAGATGAGACACTACAAAAGAAAGATCAGTACACATAGCAACCTACTGGCAAATGAATCATTCCACCTGAAGCACAGAGGCGAAAAAAAGGCAAAAAACCAAAACAAAACCACCCACACAAACACGAAAAAACAGAGCCTCAGTGACCTGTGGGACATAATATTAGATAAATTAACAAATGAAATTGAATTCCTGGGGGCGGAGTGGGAAAAGGATCAGAAAAAATATATTTGAAGAAAAAAAAATGCCCCAGATTTGTTTAGATTTGATGAAAATATCAACCCAACAGGAAAAAAAAAAGTAGCTCCAAGGATAAGCAGGCACAAGGAAATTCAAGCAAGAAAAGTACAAGAAAACCACACCAGCGTATATCATAATAAAGTTGCTGAAAACCCATGATAAAAAGAAAACCTTAAAAGCAAAAGAAGGAAAAAAAGCCATGTTAAATGCAGGCACACAGGTGGGAATGATAGAAACAGTGCAAGCCAGGGGACAGTAAAATGATATCTTTACAATGCTGAAAGAAAAACTGTCCACATAGAGCAAAACCTATTCAACTTAATGAAACGTGTTCTTGTAGAAAGAGTCCTTTCCATTTATAGTCACAGAGAGTGATGCTGGAAAGGACCTTTGAACATTAGTCTGTAGCAATGAGAGTGGAACTACAGGGGGGATTAGAATGACTGCTCCATAAACAGACACACTCTAGATTTGTCAGATACACCTGGAAGCCTTGTCACAGGCACACACACACCCCTTACCCTTACCTCTCACTGTAATGAGAGTAGTGAGCCTGTGAATAATGAGACTGAGTAGGATCATCTCTGGTATGTTGAGGCAGAAAATAGGGTGAAAACCACTGACAGTCCAAATCCTCACTTTTTTATGACCATTAAAGCTTTGAGAGGATAATATGACTAGTCCCAAATCACTTCTGGCAGAGAAAATAGTAAACCTGCATCTCAGATCAGGTTGTTCTCTTTCTTTTGGACATTTAAAAGTTTAGTAATCCCCTTAGAATTAGTCTGTGACAGTGTATTTGCAATGAAAGGTGAACATCAGGAATTTCAGACCAAAGGTTGTGTTTATGTATGTGTACGTTGAGGGTGGATACTTACAGTTTTTGTATCAATGCAATTTTATATAAACTCTCAGTATAAAGAGTGGAGTTTATTAAGCTATTAATTTATTGAGGCCTAACAATAGTAGAGATGAATAAAACATCTTTTCAGTATTTCGTCTCTTCTTGACAAGTAAAGTTCCGGATGTTGTAATACCTATTATGCAGTGGCTCCCTAAAGAAGTTCAAGTCAAGAAGCACAGAGTACAGAGGCAGTATATAAACATGCTTATTGCTGCATCATGTCAGTGGAGGAAAATACAGAAGGAACACTTGAGCACAATAAATCTCTCCTGAAGAGAGCATTACTTGCTACAACCTGTCTGCAGCAATCAGAGGAAGGAAGTTAGTAAGAAAGGGAAAGAATGCCAGGTTGCAAGTGCCAGAATGTCTCATCACTTGCAACTGAAGGGAGAGAGCAGATTCCTTTAACTCAAAACAATGTTCAAACTCAGCTGCTAAAATTACAATAGTGTCCTAGATTTTAGAATCCATTCACCCCCCTTTTTTTTAACCAATAAAAGTGATCTTTATCAAAAACATCAATACTGAAAACCACAGAGATTAAGTGTTAAAAGGGACTTAAATCATGTCTAACCCTCTTATTTTCAGATAAGGTAACATGGATCAGAGAACATTATTTGACTCCTAGTCCAGCTTTGTGTCCATTACATTCTGCTGTGAAGAATAATTCTAACCAAATCACTTTTAGATTCCAGGTAAATCATGCCCCACCAAAGGTGTGTGTCTTTTGGTATTTGATTAAAGCTACTAAGTGGTTCTGAGGAACTAATTCAGAAGGATCTACAGATAATATTATTGAGGGTTTGTTTTTTGTTTTTGTTTTGTAAAGGTTTTGAAAAGTTTTTAATCTGATATTCTGATTCATTTGGGAGCTACCAGATGGTGCTTTTAGAAGTCTGTGTCAACAAAACAAAACAAAACAAAACAACAATAAAAAGATGTCTGTCAACTGTAATTTTTTTTAAAAAAGTCTCCTTTTTTACTCAATTACGGTTTTGATAAAACAGATTTGATTCTGTGGGGGAGTCTTTTGGGTGCATAGGAGCCAAGTTAGATGGAAGTCATAGAAGCATTAAGAAGCCACTGATCGGAAGGTCCACCATTACTTTATAGTGGACTTACTAAGAAAATGTAGCCAGTTAAGCTGTGATATGCATTGATTGCAAGACACATAGTGATTTCTGTGGTGTTAAGGGACGAAGAGATGTGCTTCTTAGAATCACTGAAATATTGGAGGTGGTTGATTAGGAAAAGTAAGAACCTTTCTGAAGGAGAGGAAGCAGACAGGAGACAGGAATGCCGAGTGGAGGCTGGGCTGCAGAGTAGAGGGGCCTGGCTGAAGCTCACTCTTCTGGGGGACAACGAGAGGCAACTGCAAGGCGGCAGCAGCAGCACGGGGGACTCCTTGGGGGAGGAGGGTGAAGAAAGTGAGGACCTTGCCCAGACCAGAGCCCTTGGTCTTGAGCTTCAGCCTCCTGCTTCTGTTCAGTTATGAACAGGGGAACGTATCAGAAATCGAGTCTTAACAATTTAAATGGGAGAGCAACTCTCAAAATCTTTGGGACTCTCCTAGGATTTAGAAGACAAGTTAAAGGATTGAATGAGAGCCTAAAGCATTTAATCCTCATTTTTTAGTCTATAATGAGCCTCTGAAAAAGAGCAAAGTAAAGTTAAACAGTGTTTTAAGAAGATGAATCTAACTAGGAAGGGTGTGAATAACTGTAATCTGCCAAAAATCTTGTCTTTTTCTTTGTTTCTTTCCTTCTTTCTTTCTTTCTCTTTCTTTCCTTCTCTTTCTTTTTCTTCTTTCTTTCTTTCTTTCTTTCTTTCTTTCTTTCTTTCTTTCTTTCTCTCTTTCTCTCTCTCTCTCTCTCTCTCTCTCTCTCTCTCTCTCTCTCTCCCCCCCCTCTCTCCCTCTCT